>NC_136809.1:10238103-10285430 GCF_951216825.1 Electrona antarctica | reverse complement strand
CTAATGCAGTGGTGTGTCTGTAATGAAGCAGTGATGGTACAGAGGATCTAATGCAGTGGTGTGTCTGTAATGAAGCAGTGATGGTACAGAGGATCTAATGCAGTGGTGTGTCTGTAATGAAGCAGTGATGGTACAGAGGATCTAATGCAGTGGTTTGTCTGTAATGAAGGAGTGATAGTACAGGATCTAATGCAGTGGTGTGTCTGTAATGAAGCAGTGATGGTACAGAGGATCTAATGCAGTGGTTTGTCTGTAATGAAGGAGTGATGGTACAGGATCTAATGCAGTGGTGTGTCTGTAATGAAGCAGTGATGGTACAGAGGATCTAATGCAGTGGTGTGTCTGTAATGAAGGAGTGATAGTACAGAGGATCTAATGCAGTGGTGTGTCTGTAATGAAGGAGTGATGGTACAGAGGATCTAATGCAGTGGTGTGTCTGTAGTGAAGGAGTGATGGTACAGAGGATCTAATGCAGTGGTGTGTCTGTAATGAAGCAGTGATGGTACAGAGGATCTAATGCAGTGGTGTGTCTGTAGTGAAGCAGTGATGGTACAGAGGATCTAATGCAGTGGTGTGTCTGTAATGAAGCAGTGATGGTACAGAGGATCTAATGCAGTGGTGTGTCTGTAATGAAGGAGTGATCATAGTACAGAGGATCTAATGCAGTGGTGTGTCTGTAATGAAGGAGTGATGGTACATAGGATCTAATGCAGTGGTTCAGGGCCTGCTTGTCACTCTCGTTACAGTCATACTGATACCACAGCAATGTCGTTTCACAGCAGAATGGTTTTTGTGGGTCTGGGACGCCATAAATAATGTTCATTTTCTAGTCTGTAGTAAATGAACGGTATTTTAATGATGGGTCCTTGACGTGAAAGCGTTTGCGAAGCACTAGGTCTCGCGTGGCCAGACCGTTGCCTCTCGCAATTTTCGAATGCTTCCCTCATACAGTCTGGAGCCACGGAGGAGCTGTCATGAGTCAAATATAAAGTGGAAGTGAAGCCTCCAGTCGCGCTAATTTATCCTAATATAAATCTAAATAATCTAAGCATATAATAGCTTGCTTATTAGCAGAAATGGAAATACAAATAATAAGCCCTGAACAGAAATGACAAATTGACAAATGGGATTTAGGGAGGTGTAGTTCCAGACTCTATATAACATTCAGGAGGTGTAGTTCCAGACTCTATATAACATTCAGGAGGTGTAGTTCCAGACTCTATATAACATTCAGGAGCTGTAGTTCCAGACTCTATATAACATTCAGGAGGTGTAGTTCCAGACTCTATATAACATTCAGGAGGTGTAGTTCCAGACTCTATATAACATTCAGGAGCTGTAGTTCCAGACTCTATATAACATTCAGGAGGTGTAGTTCCAGACTCTATATAACATTCAGGAGGTGTAGTTCCAGACTCTATATATATATAGCATTCAGAGAGTGTGGAATAGTTGTCTGGCTACGCAAGACTAGCGAAGCGCTAATCCAGTGGTTCTGAAACGTTTTCATGTCAAGGACCCCCAGAATGATACTCATTAGCCTGCGGACCCCCATTTGATGCCAAGGACCCCCATAAGAGAAGATTTGTGCGGCTCTAGCAGTGATTCTCAACAATTTTAATTTCAAGGGCCCCTGGTTTGACCTGAATTAGGCTATGGTCCCTTATTTAACCCATTCTGACCTGAGATCAGATTATAAAAATGTCTTCTACATCCTGACAGTTTTCTGAAAAAGCTGTTTCTAGGTCAGTCGTTCTTCGATTTTTCAAAAATAGCAGACCTACAAACTCGTAGCGCGCCACTCGGTGGCGCGCTATGAGCTTGTAGATCTGCTATTTTCCAATAGCTAAAGCATAACATAATGCTAACACCAAAAGGGGTTCCCGCCCAAAATGGGTTAATGGTATTTATGTCTCTGGGACCCCAATGTATATTGTAAAATCAAAGTTAATTTAACTCTGAGAGTGTACAAATAGAACCAAATGGACCCATTAGGGTCTATTTGGTTTCATTCATAGTTCACTCATAGTTACAGACCCATATAAAGGGTCCATTTGTCTCCTAACTATCATTTAGCTGGGGACCCCCCTGGAACTCCCTCAAGGACCCCTAGGGGTCTCCGGACCCCACTTTGGGAACCACTGCACTAATCTAACGATGGAACCCCTCCTCTTCCTCCCCAGTTCGACGGCATCCACGTGGTGAGCGGCTCGCTGGACACGTCCATCCGGGTGTGGGACGTGGAGACGGGGAACTGCATCCACACGCTGACCGGCCACCAGTCGCTGACCAGCGGCATGGAGCTCAAGGACAACATCCTGGTGTCGGGCAACGCCGACTCCACCGTCAAGATCTGGGACATCAAGACGGGCCAGTGCCTGCAGACCCTGCAAGGTAAAGAGGACCCCTCTCTGTCTCCAACTGGGATCGGGTTGTGTTTGTAAAGAGGACCCCTCTCTGTCTCCAACTGGGATCGGGTTGTGTTTGTAAAGAGGACCTCTCTCTGTCTCCAACTGGGATCGGGTTGTGTTTGTCACGTCATCACAGGGTGCTTTGCAGGTTTCAAAGCAGAATATGTAATAAATTCTGTACTGGCCATATATGGAGCGTGTCTTGAGTGTACAGGGTTTGATGATCAACATATGGAATGTCAGAACAGGTCAGCTCCATATATGGAGATCTAAGGGTGGCAGCGGGGGCAGTGTCTTGAGTGTACATGTACAGGGTTTTGTCATGTCATATGAAAGCATGGAATCATAGCTTCAAATTGACATTGGTTGTTCAGTTTGGCCCACCAGTTTTGGAGATATGCTTATAGAGTAATGTCTTGCAGAAAACAGGCTTGAAAGGTTCACTTCATTTTTTTCCCCCCAGGTTTTCATAAAACACATTCACCACTTTGTGTTTTTATTCAGTGCAAAGAAAATAAATTTGCATTAAACTGAACAGAGGCCTTTGTGGTAAATGTGAAATCACCTTTGCAAATGTACTGTAGTTCCATTCTCACTTTACTTGGCTACAGAAGAAAGAAAATCAGACCCGTCTGAACTGAGTGGTGCTGTACTGTACTAGTGTACAAGCCCTCCTCCCTGGCGTGTGTGTGTGTGTGTGTGTGTGTGTGTGTGTGTGTGTGTGTGTGTGTGTGTGTGTGTGTGTGTGTGTGTGTGTGTGTGTGTGTGTGTGTGTGTGTGTGTGTGTGTGTGTGTGTGTGTGTGTGTGTGTGTGTGTGTGTGTGTGTGTGTGTGCGCGCGTGCGTGCGCTCCAAGTGAATATCCCTGATGCAGCGATGAACTCCCGTACCAACGTTACGCAACACGTAACAAAAGCCCAGCTCAGATCTATTGAATACAGACTTTTAATGGACTTAATGGACCCATACACATAATGTGGGCCCTAATGTTTCAGATGGAGCCTAATGTTTAATTACTATCTCCTCCATTAGCAGCGCTGGTGTCCCCATAGAAAGGCAAAAAAAGAGGCCAAAATCCCAGGGTTGAATAGCTGTCTCAGCACAACAGAACAGAACAGAGAGCCCTCCCCTGCACTCAAACCCACTAAAGAATATACCTTTTTTATATCCAAGTCCTCACTTTATTTAACGCATAAAGAACCAAATGGCCCCCTAAGGTAGGGCTGAGCAATTAACGGAAGATATATCGCAAACCCAATATTCAGAACCTCTTAACAGACTTAATCTTGCTCAAGTAGTTTAACCAAACTATCAAGACGCAGATGAATACATTTTTATAGTAAGACTTTGCGAGGCTGTGATATTTACAGAACAGACCTTGACCGAGAACTACGTGCGCAGGGTAAAAAGAAAAGAGCATCAAATAATCATTCATTAATCGTGATCAAGGCAAAGGTTTGAAGTAATCGTGCTATGAATCTGAAGTCATATCTCCCCCTACCGCGAGGGTCCATTTGGTTCCGTTTGCACCGCTCCCTGGACTTAAATGAGCTACGTATTTCACTGTGTGTACCGGGCCTGTACGTACGACGTACGTGGGTTCTATATATTTAACAACAACAGATCACTGTTGCAGAACAAAGGGATGCCTCTGTAAGAACATGATGGAGAGATTGAGGATGAGACTTTAGGGCATGGGGGAGGGTACCGTATGCCTTGTTAGATAGGGGCTACAGCTAGGGCTTGGTACACGTCCTGGGGGGGAGGGAGGTGGTCCTCAACCTTCTTATTCTTCTTATTATATTAGTATTTATCTCTGGGACCCCAATCTACAGTGTCAAATTAATTATTTCTTTCTTTCTTTCTTTCTTTTCTTTCGACTGAACAATGAAAGCACATTAATGAACATGGGCGTGAATTCAATCAACCGAACACGATCTCATGTAAACATGCCGGATTCAGCTAGAATCTTCCTTCCGCAGCCCCCCCCCCCCCCTCCCCCTCCCACACACATAAAACACTACAAATAAACACCTACAACTGCCTAAAATATATATATATATTAGGAAGACCATACCTAGTTTAAACATAAAAAGCAAAATTCCTACTACTGTGTAAAGTCTACCGTAAAGCTGTCCATACCATCGGGTCGGTGGTCTCTGCGACCCGACGTTGACAAACAAGTGGCTTCTAAAAAGGGTCTCTGTCGCGTTTTTTGTAGGTCACCCAATTGGGGTCAGTGTGGGCAGTTGACGCAATTAATTAGTGTGTTTTCATAGATGAGACAGACAATAGGAGCCGACACAACAAGGCCCCCGCTTGTCAGCGCAGCCAGCCAGTCACAAGGAAGAGGTAATGATGGCACAGGATGGCTTTGTTGTGGAAATAACGATGGCAGAGAGAGCGAGAGAGGGGAGAGAGGAGAGGGGATGGGTGAGGCAAGAGCAGCCATGTCATGTCATGTGCTTTGTGAAATCAGTGCCCCACACTGTAATACCACAGCCTTTGAACTAGAGAGAGAGAGAGAGAGAGACGTGTAAAGGCTCCGAGGGGGGGAATAAATCCTATTTATTTATTTTTTCCTTCCGTTAAAATGAGGTTTGGTGAAGTAGGAAAGAAATAATGTAGCTCTGTATGTATGTATGTATGCGATGGCTGCCATGGCAACTGCAACGAAAAAGCCAGCGGAGTTGTGACAACGGTTGGTAGTGTTTGTGTTGTGTGTACAGTAGACGATAATTGATTCAGCTTTAGATTAGTTCAATTAATTTCATTAGTGTGTGTGCGTGCGTGCCAGCGTGCGTGCTTGCGTGCGTGCGTGCGTGCGTGCGTGCGTGCGTGCGTGCGTGCGTGCGTGCGTGCGTGCAACAACATTCAGCCCGTACACATACATAATATAACACACACACACACACACACACACACACACACACACACACACACACACACACACACCACAGTCTAGTATGTACCGTATAGTGGAAGCTCTCGGCCTTTGTCTCTCACTGATGAAATTATCTGCTTGATCTGTAGCTATTAAATAAGAAGAGATTCATCTTTGTCTTTATATACCCATTATTATCTTTATATACCCATTTCCCGGTAATGCAGTAGTATCCATTACACTATCCATTTGGCAAACATGATGGATCTTTTATTTATTATTCTTTTTGACAGGGTATAACTTCACCTGTAAGAGGGGGTATATTTTTTGCTGCCTCCTAGTAAACTTGTTTGAAGCCCAAATGCTTGGATGACACACGCTGGCACAAGCACACACCACTACCTTGTGTTTGTCCCCCAGGACACAGTCTCTTCCTGCAGACTGTGTGCCCTGAAGCCAACACATCTGCAGGCTGCTAAACCTGTCAACTCCCTTCTTTCTCATGTTTGTTTTGAAGGGAATGCGTTTTCATGGACTCACCGTGGCTGTCTCTAGCCGAGGGGTGTTCAACAGGGGGTCCTCAGAGTTACTACTCGCCTTGAACATCCCTGTTCTCAGTGGAACGGCATCCACAAATAGCAGAGCGAGCCATTGTGTATATCTGCTTGTAGATCGGCTATTTGGGGCAAAGACGGTTGGTGTAGAGGGAAAAAAGAGAGCAGACAAAGGGCTATACCGTGCACCACCCCTTAGCCCTTATCCATAAACCTTTTTGCCACTTTTTTTTACTTGCAAATAAGTTTAGTGATAATGGGTAAGGGGTGGCGCAAGATAGGGCCCAAAGTATTTACGGTTCAAGTGGTTAAGAACTACACATACTGCACAGTGCTGATAAACAAGTCTATGAAGCCGTCTATGAAATCTATGAACGTTCTAAACTGCAACACAATTTTATACACAATGTTGTAGTGGGTGTCCCTGCTTCATCTCTCTCAGCGAAGGGGTCCTTGGCCTGCACAACATTTAAGACCCCTGCTCCGAACACTTTGCTCTCAACAAGAGTATGACCCCCCCCCCCCGTATGACCCCCCCAGCTTTCATTGTTCAAAACAACTGCATTGCAGAACCCATCCTAAGTCATTAGAGCGCTCCTACATATTGGAGTAGCAACGGGATCGCTTGTTTCTGATGACTTCTCTCTCAATTTTCTTTTCATCACCGAGCAAATGCAGTACATCAAACTGTGTGTGTGTGTGTGTGTGTGTGTGTGTGTGTGTGTGTGTGTGCGTGTGCGCGTGTGCGCGTGTGCGTGCGCGCGTGTCGGCATGCACGTTAGAATTTGAGGACAATTTTCCTGGTAAGAAAAGATTCAGGTAGGTGTTAGAAATAGACATTTATAGGTTTGGATAGGGTTGGAGTTATGCCTGATTTATACTTGTTACGCGATGGTGTCATGCCCCTGAAAATAGCTGATCTGCAAGCTCACAACATTGTGAGCTTGTAGACTTGATTGAGACTGATTTTATATATTTTTTCTAACAAATGGCATTCATAAAATCACAGATGAGATCAAATCCAAAAAGGAAGCACACACATCTCAGAAAAATTGCTGTGTCCTCATTTCTGACGAAGACCCTTAAGGGTCGAAACGTTGATTCTCCTCTAAATAAAATTATTGGGAGCTCAAGAACTGTCTGCGGACAAGGACATCCTACCTTCTTTCTGTATCATAAAATAACCGTCATAAATTGTTGATGTCCTCACAAATAATACGAGCATGCGTGTGTGTCTGTCTCTCTCTCTCTCTCCAGGACCCCACAAGCACCAGAGCGCGGTGACGTGTCTGCAGTTCAACAAGAACTTCGTCATCACCAGCTCGGACGACGGCACGGTCAAGCTGTGGGACCTGAAGACGGGCGAGTTCATCCGCAACCTGGTCACGCTGGAGAGCGGGGGCAGCGGCGGCGTGGTGTGGCGCATCCGCGCCTCCAACACCAAGCTGGTGTGCGCCGTGGGGAGCCGCAACGGCACGGAGGAGACCAAGCTGCTGGTGCTGGACTTTGACGTGGACATGAAGTGAAAGCGGCGAAGAGTGTGAGAGAGAGAGCGAGATAGAGAGAGAAGGGAGAGAGAGAGAGACGGGGGTGGGGGGGCAGAGGAGGATGCGCGCGAGTTAAAAAGGGGGGAATGTTGTAGAAAAACGTAGAGAGCCGTAGGGGCCCGAAAGCCCTTCACCCAGCGCTACAACCACCACCACCACCACCCCACCTACGGCCCTGTCCTGTCCCCCGTCCTCCCATCGGCATCCACCCACACTGCCCCCCCCTCCACCACCCTCCCCCGCTGCGTGCGTTACTGACCCATCCAACCCAACCCCCCCCTGTGAGACCTCCCCGCCCGTAAGAAGTGGAGCCAGAAAGAGGGGGAGGGTCGGGCTGCAAATGAAACGCACGGCGGGGCGGTTGTTCGCGGCTAAACGCCTGGTCTACCGTCACCTCCTCCTCCTTCACCTCCTCATCCGGTCGGCTCGGGAAGGCAAGCGAAAGAGGGGCGGAGGGAAGACAAAAGGACCTCCCCTGCTCGTTGCGTGTCCAACGAGGCCGAGGAGAACCTTCGCCCCGGGGGAGCCACGGAGCAGCTTTCAACAGAGACTTGTTGACTCAAGCCTGGCGCTCCACATGTTGACATGTATAAAGATACAGTATATTATTTTTTACCCCCCCCACCACCACATCCCGTTCCTCAAACCCCCCCCCCCCCCCCCCCCCCCCCCCAATACAACCACACAACACCTTCACACTCATGGCTCTCAACTTGTCACTCCGGTTCGGTTCCTGCTGTTATATAGTTAGTTGAGCACCGGTGTCGCACACTGAAAACAGCCGCTCTACAAGCTCACAATGTGCCGCAATGGCGACGTGTTCGTGAGCTTATAGATCGTCTGTTCTCGTCACACGACGCACCGTGCGCAGCAGCCGAGGAAAAAATCGAGGCATTCTCCACTCTTGCGTTTTCCTTACTAGTTTTGACTTTTTTGTTTCTCTCCTCACTATGTCACCCAAACACTCAGCTGTGAATTTTCAGTTCCTTTTATGAACGTTCAGTTTGTCATGAGAAAAAAGATTCTGTCTGTTTCTATATTAATCGCGTACCGTTGCCAACCCGCAACGGATCCCAGTATTAGCAACCTGTGAGGTTTTAGGGTTATTTTGGCTTTCAAAGTGTCTCTCCACCACCTGTTTGTTTTTTGTTTCTGTATTTTGTTTGGCTTCTTGCCTTTTCTTTTGTTTTGTTTGAGTTCTGTTCTTTCCTCGTCCTTTCTTTGTGTTTTTTTCTTCATAGCTGGTCGGAGCACTGCCTCCTCACAAATGCTGTCCAGGACTTTTCAAACAGTCGAGTTGTCGTGGGGGAGGGGCACCGTGCCGAAGGGGAAGTCAACATTTACGCTCTAAAGCACCATGGAGTACCCTACCACCCCACTCCCCCCCCCCCCCCCCCCCCCCCCTCGTTACCCACTACCCCCCCCCCCGACCCCTCCCACTCCCCAGTGGCCAAACTGTATTTATGCTGCTAGATGAATGGAAAAGAAAAAAAAAGAAAAAAAAAACAAGAAAAGAGAAATAGAGATGGAGCTTTTATTTGCTGTGACGTTTTAGTCCCAGACAGAATGAATTCCAAAATGAACTCTATAAAGTTTGGACTTTTTAAAGAGAGAGAGAGACACGCAGAGACACAAAAGAGAAAACGTGACAAAAGATAACATCCAACCTTTTTTTTTTTCTTTTTTTTTAGTTTCTGTTTTGTTTTATTGTCGTTTTTTTGCCACTGAAACTTGAGCCAAACGTGCCTCTGCGAGGCGGAGAGGAGGGGGAGTGTCCGACAGATGCTGACGAGATGAGGGGATGTTCTCCGTTTGTCTGACGAGATGAGGGAATGTTCTCCGTTTGTCTGACGATGAGTACGTTTGTCGTGTGTTTGCGCGTGTGTGAGTGCGTGTGTGTGTGTGTGTGTTAGAATGTGAAAACGGGCAAATTGTAAACACATTCCTTTGGGACAAAGCTCTTTTCAGCCTGTTCTTTGGGGAAATGTACAAAATGCTGTGCGGACCGACTGGCGATTGAAAGCAAAATGGACAGCTGTGGACGTTTAACGAAGTCCCTGTGACGACAAGTGTCGTGTGTCCAGGCGCCGCCCGCTGCTGTGGTCCCGTTTTTAGACGAAAACGAAGCGAAACGCGTGAAACGAGAGCGGACACCATCAAACAAAACATCCAACATCTGACAAGTGCAGTACAGTAGAGCGCCAGGAGGGTTAGCGCTACAAGTATTAATGTGTGTTTTTGCCGTTTTAAAAAAAGAAAAAAAGTTGCGGATGAGCACGGCATGAGGCGATGAATGCTCCCCATTGGTTAGCGCCGGTCTCATTATCGCAGTTAGCGACCGGGGAAACCCGTCCTGGCGCGAGCAAGGAGACTGTTAAAAACAGAACCGTTGTAGCCAAAATACCGCGTCTCAATCTCCCCCAAGAGTCACAACAACTCAAGCCGAACTGTGAAAGTGGTGTAACACTGTATATTAAAAAAGATGAAAAAACAAATAAAAAAAAAAGAAGAAGAAAAAGAAAAACATGAAAAAGACAAAACAATCTCGCTCTTATCTCCTCTCTCGTTGGTTGTTTTTTCCCCCCCAACCCCTCCTGTTTAATTTATGATCTGGTTTAAGAAATCAGATACCGTTGCAGGTGTTTTATTTTTTCAGTTCATGTACAACTGCCTGGCGATAAAGACCAGAGGAAGAGAAAAAAAAAAAACGGACAGAAAAAAAAAACTCCTTTAAAGGGATTGTGTCTTTGTTTGATTCACTTAGAATTTTTATTTTCTTATAACTTAAGTGCAATAAAATGTGGGTTTTTCTTTTTTTCATTTCAAAGCATTTCGGTTGTCAGTTTATTTTTTTGTTTTTGTTTTTTTTGTTACTTGTGTGAAGGTGTCTCTCTGTGTTCAATAAAGCTAATTATTTGGTTTATTACATCCATGAAGGAATACTTGGAGCGTTTTATGCCACACACAGACGATCTATAATCTCCCAGCGTGTCACATCGCGACTTGTGATTTTGTAGATCGGCTTGTTTAGCTGTTTTGGAAGGTTTGTTGAACATTTTCATCTGACATGCCTAAAATAGGGATGCCGAGTTGAAAGTGGTTAACCTGAAATACCAAACATTCTTGGAGATGTACGATAATGTCATTAATTTATGATTAGAAGTGAAGCAGGCAATGTGTGAGGGCTTTACACGTGACGATGGTCATTGAAGATGGTGGTCTTTAATTAAGCAATATTACACGAGAGGGTGTTCTTTATCGTCATGAATGCATGCCTGCGATGCAGTTCCGAAAGGCAGAGCAGAAGTGCATTAATGATAAAGAACGCCCTTGAGTGTAATATTGCAGTTATACAACAATTAGTTACCCTTAAAATCAAGATATTCGCTAAATAAATCATATTTTTTAATGACGGATGTAGCCACTACGACCACAAATGTCCCAAGAAACTAGCTAGCCTAGCCACCGAGTCGGCTGCGCTCTGGGAGAACAGAGCAGGTGATTTATTTGTTTTGATTAGGTGAAACGGCTTTCTAGCCATGCTTAAGGTTTAAGCACGGCTAAAAAGCTGTTTAAACCAATCAGATTGCTTCCTCAAAACGACCTGTTGTATATTTTCACACATGACACAATGATTGGTACTAGGACTGGGCCATATGACTTAAAGTTAAAATTAATATGATTTATTTCAAACTTGTTCTTCGATTACGATGAATGCATTAATGAACGATACGTTTCGACAATGTCATTTAAGTAAATTGTGAACAGGACCGCAACCAATTTGACACCTGACGAATGCCTTTTGTCAAAGTTGTAACAACAAACATAATGAAGCAGGTTATGTGAGAGAGCCTTCACAGATGACTGGATAGATATGAAGACGGTCCAATCTCCTAACTGAGCCAAATGGCCACCATTCTACACAGGACACAATGATTGTTGTTACCTTAATTGTACCCAATAATAATACATCTAATTCAGTGGGTCTCAAATGCTTTTAATTCCAAGGTACCCCATTTCTCTGAGAGTGCAACCTTAAGTATACCCACAGGTACCCATTTATAGTTTTTTTGGCCCCACTTTGAGAACATTTGGGGTTTCCCACTTTGGGGGGGGGAAATGGTAATGAAAGAATATCTGCATTAAGGGGAACATTTCTGCTTTTTAAATATTTGACAATGTCAAATATGACATTTAATGGTGAACAGGACTGGACCAATATTGGCACCTAAGAAACACCTTTTGCCAAGGTTGCAACAAACGGAACAAATTTAGGGCAGATGCAGGAGGACAAAATAGTACATACAGTAAATTGAAAAGGGAAATAAACGGCAGAGTTAGTAGCTCTCCCAATTACTCCCAAAGCACCATGGGAGCTGTTCTGCAGAGTACAGACTTCACTTCTCCTCAGACTGGACATTGTTCAACACACTGAGTCGCCACCATGTCATTAGGGAATGATGAAGTTGCAGGGCAGTGTAAAAAAACATTTCAAGTGCATGAATTCCGGACTTTTACTTGTAGGCCTCACTCTGCATTTTACTGCATTGCTGTATGCTTGTTGGATGAATGTTGTGTAGTGTCATGGCCGCCCCAATGCATTTCCAATGGAAGTCACATGGTTTGTAGTCCACATTTTGGACTACAAGCTGTTGTATGGCTTTCGGCTGTGTTTCGACTGCGCCCCTCTCCCTCATACAACACAAATGTTGTGTCAAACCATGTGACTCCCATTGGAAATACATTGGGGCGGCCATGACACTACACAACATTCATCCAACAAGCATACAGCAATGCAGTAAAGGTCTGAGTGAGGCCTTAAAGGTGTAGTTCTACATTGCCGTATTGATACTTGTACTTAAGTAGAACAATTGAGTACTTTTCCCTCCACTGATGATGACCCTGCACATCCTGCCTGTACACAGCATAGGCCTACAGTACAGCATGACCTGCTGTAGCAACGTCATACAATGCTCCTACTGTCCTACAGTACAACATGACCTGCTGTAGCAACGTCATACAATGCTCCTACTGTCCTACAGTACAACATGACCTGCTGTAGCAACGTCATACAATGCTCCTACTGTCCTACAGTACAACATGACCTGCTGTAGCAACGTCATACAATGCTCCTACTGTCCTACAGTACAACATGACCTGCTGTAGCAACGTCATACAATGCTCCCTACAGTACAGCATGGCCTGCTGTAGCAACGTCATACAATGCTCCCTACAGTACAGCATGGCCTGCTGTAGCAACGTCATACAATGCTCCCTACAGTACAGCATGACCTGCTGTAGCAACGTCATACAATGCTCCCTACAGTACAGCATGGCCTGCTGTAGCAACGTCATACAATGCTCCCTACAGTACAGCATGGCCTGCTGTAGCAACGTCATACAATGCTCCCTACAGTACAGCATGACCTGCTGTAGCAACGTCATACAATGCTCCCTACAGTACAGCATGGCCTGCTGTAGCAACGTCATACAATGCTCCCTACAGTACAGCATGGCCTGCTGTAGCAACGTCATACAACGCTCCCTCACAACGCGTTCCGAGTACACAGTATTATTCAGGTACAGTATAATCATTACTTTCTTTCACATTACACATATTCAGGGACACATTAATGTGTGTTGTAAAGTATTGTGGCTACTATATAAAACATATTCACCTGTTGGAATACTAAAGCTATTATGTAGTTGTAATTCAGAACGCTTTCCTTCTCAATTTAGCGTTTCAGAATCGGTTCTATGCAGTCCTACAGTAGGCTATACTGTCATAGTGATGGATAGGAAATCAGCATAAAGGTTTATGTACCTATATACCACCCCCCCGCCCCGGGCCATCCTTTTTATTACATTTAGGGTAAAGGATTGAGCACTTTGCCCATTTTTAACCATACCTACACATCATAGTCTGACTCTTCACTAATGTCTACTGCTCTCTCTCTCTGGCCCCTTTTCCACCGGTTGGTGAAAAAGGGGCCAGAGAGAAACATTAATTATGAATTGAGTGGGCAAAACATACCTATATTAGATTGTTATCACCATTAAACTTCCCCAATTGAGTACTTACACGAAAACATTTTTTTATTGTATTACACATTTTACATTTTTAAATATGCAAATGAGGCATTATGTAGGAAAATATGCAAAATAATTGAAAATATGAAAAAGCTACTACTGTGGGCGTGGAAGGGTTATCATGTATTAATTTACTTGTATTGATCATATAAACAATTTAATATAGGGTATAGTTTGCCCACCAATTTTGGAGCTCTGGCTCATGGACTAAAAACCAAAAAGAACTGAACCGGTGGAAAAGGGGTCTCTGTGTCTCAGAGGACGGCTGTGGACAGTTCAGAAACCTGCCTACCAGGTACACAGGTTTTGTCATTTCAACGCTGCAAGAACAATGGCTTCTTTTCCAGTGTGCTAACTTTCCCTGGAAGGGAAGGCTTGTATTTTCTAGCTTGGGACACAGCAGGTTTGGTTTCTGAACTGTACACAGCTCAGGTAGTAGATCGGCTATTATTGCATGACAACATGACAAACATAAAGTAGGTCTTACGTGGTTTATATTGGATTTAACCGATTATAAAACAATTGATTAATTGATACATAATTTAGTTTTTAAAAGCTCATCTTATCTATTAATTAACACTGAGAAGATAATCAATAGTTGCAGCCCTTTATATCGTTGCTGTCGGACAGACCTTTTATCTCCATATTTAAACTTTTTGGGTTTTGTGGTAAATGTGCGTCTAATACTTGATCATTCTACAGCGTCACACAGAGGCATCAGAATGAGCAGATCGACCACGTGCTCGAAATGCGGCGCGAAATGACACGCTTTGAGCTTGAATTGATCCGATACTGTTTTTGAATTTGTATCCTAAAAAGTAAAATAGTTTGAGATACAAGGTTTCCACACCCGACACCCGGTTTCCATGTGCATCGTGGTCGTCACTCACACACACACACACACGCACACACACCATTGTATTTCCATAATCCATACCTATGAGGACATCAACATTTCACAATGCAATAGCCAAAACTAGCACATCTGCAAGCTATTTTCCGGTGTGTAACACCCCATACAACTACATAAAAATGCGCTTGACTCAGGGCTTAAAGTTCTTAGTCCTGGGGACTGATTTCAGTCCTGAGGATTTCATAGGGGTCATTTAATGAGATCAGTGCAGATTTGCAAAAACACATTTTCAGTTTTGGGATTTTTTTGGGGCTTTAAGCCCTGCCTTGACTCCAACCCCAGAGTTAACCTGACCTCTAAATGCTTCACCCTAACCCCAGCTTGAATCATTTCTTAATTGTAAGTCTCGCTCTAAAAATCTTTAACTATACAACAATTTTTTTTTTTTTTTTTTTTACTTCTTGTGAGGACATGGGAAATTACCATCACAATGTCTGTTATACTTGTGTGGACAATTGGCCCTCACAAGTACTGTATAGTAGTAGTACACACACACACACACACACACACACACACACACACAGGGAGAGAGAGAGAGATTGCCAGCTGCCGAGCTTCCAATTGTCTTGTGCTTGTTGCCTAGTGATAGCTGTGTGTCTCTGTCTCTCAGTTGTTCAGCAGCAGAACAGGGTGTACATGTGGATTACAATGGCATTGTGTGGAGGCAGGCAGGCAGCACATGAATGGACATGCCAGGGAGTTTCCACTTTGGTTGACATGGTTGCCTCTCCATGCTTGTTTGTTCGAGGCTGGCTCTCTGCCTCCGCTGGAGCTGGGCGAGCAGCCGTTCTGCCTGTCAGACTGGTTCTGGGAGGATGACGGGGATTAGCCATGTTTCACTGTAGGTGAAGAAGATCCTCCTGTATTTATAAGATGGATCAGAGAACTGGCACCTTGCCATGAGCTCCTTTGTGAGTTGACGCATGAGGGTTCTGGTGGAGCCTTATAGAACCGCTCTGCTTAATGCTGCTATACGGAATGAATAAAATACAGTGCTGGACAAAGTTCTCAACCTCCGTAATGGGCCTGCTGGTCAAATATTACTCAACTACAAGTGGAAGCTGCTCTGTCGGATACTCAAATTGGTACTCGGGTTAAAGTGGAGTACTTGATGGCAAAACGTTACCATCTTATAAGAGTACCAGTAATATGGATATAGGTAGATATGTTGAAAATTGGGTTGAAGTTGAAGTATTCAAAAGCATAATATGCTTAAAACGTAGGCTATTCAAAAGTAAAATTCCGAAGTACATTTTATTTCAATAAATAATACAGAAAATAGCAGAAATTCAAGCTGCCAATATGCTTATCTGCTATTTTCAAAATCATTAAAAAAAATGTAGCATATTTGGAATATTTTTGAAATATTCTTGCATGGAGTCTGCAGATAAATCTGTGTTAATGTGGCATTCCACTCATTTTCAACATTTTACTATGTCATTAATATACCTTAGAGCTGTTGTGTGGAAATAATAAAAAAGTCCCCCCCACTCTGTGTTTCCTAGAACTAGAGGTCTGAAAAAAATCATTAACATGGTGAAACGCATCTTGATGATGTCATCAAGATGTGTTTCACCATGTTAATGATTTTTTTCATAATTATTTTATTATTTCCAACAGCTATAAGGTATATTAATGACATAGTAAAATGTTGATAATGGGTGGTTTTCCCCTTTAATGTGGGGGTCCGTGACATGAAAAGGTTTGAGCATGGCTGCAGGAAAGGGGAGGATCCTCCCAAACAGGTTGTTGATGATGTCGCTTTGGCACGTAAATTAATTTGCAGCAGCCACAGCAGCGGAAAATAGCAGATTGATATACAAAATAGCTAAATTAGATTTATAATGAAAAATGTGATCATCATGATAAAAAAAATGTAATGCGATCATAAAAGTCTATTAGATTATAATGATCGGAAGCATGTTGGAGCATAACGGAATTAACAGTCTTCATTGTCATGCCATTTGGCAACGTGGAAGTGTGAAGTGTTATGGAATATCGCCTGTCGTGTGGAAACCAACAGACAGTCAAAACTGTTACCATTCAGGATTCAAATAAAAAAACAAACAGATCTACAAGCTCAAAATGAGTCGCTTTGCGCCATGTTTTGAGCTTGCAGATCTGCAACTTTTTATACTTTTGTGTAAAGCAAAGCAAAGTTCTTTGTTTACCCAGGGTAAGTGGACTAAGCTCGAGATGCTTGTTTACAGCCACGCCCTGCTCATAGAACATTTCATGGTTGGGGTTCAATGCCTTGCTCAAGGGCACTTCAGCGGTGGTAATTTTAACGTGCCGGTCCGGGGATTCGAACTGTCGACCTTCCGGTATCAAGACCGCTCCGCAAACCATTCGGCCACCGCTGATGCAGTAGTGTAGTATATGATCAATTAATCTAGGTCTAGGGCATTAAGTTATGAAAAAACAGAAATCCCGACAGTAACGATTATATGAATGTGTTTGCACATGTTTGTCAAGGCATTTGACATTTGGTGTGGGGGGGAATTGTGTGGGGATATTCTGCGAAAATCAGCAGATCTAGTGTACAGTGTGTTGGCGTTTGACGACCAGATCATGGTGTATAGGGAAATACTATAGCAGAATACCTAGGATAGAGCCCTGGACGACCAGATCATGGTGTATAGGGAAATACTATAGCAGAATACCTAGGATATAGAGCCCTGGGGGACTACCAGATCATGGTGTATAGGGAAATACTATAGCAGAATACCTAGGATAGAGCCCTGAGGGACTCGAGATAGGGTTCGAGTGGTTAAATATTTATGGGTTGTTTTCTCGCCAGCGGCAGTGGGGGGATTACATTCGATACAGTTCCTGAGGCTATGGAATCAAACCCACGGTGTTGACGGTCCTGCAGTCAGTGTATTAGGTGGGGGTTGACACCCCCCCGGGGCACCCGCTGAGCCAGTAGAGCTTCTGTACCCAGACTTTAATCTTGCAGGTTGGGAATCCAAAAGTTTTTAGAATCCACAGCAACAGCAAGTGCAACAAAAAAAAAAAGTAGACCGGAGAATCTGTGTCTCTTAATTCTTCAGGATGAGAAAACAAAACAAGACAATGAAGCACGCACATCCACTCACTAAATAAGTACCAGGTGTCGAGGCAGAGGTCAGAATCCAAAACAACAATGACGTCCACACACTGGATAATACAGGAGTACGCAACGGGTCACACAGGTGCTGTTAAAGTATGTGGGTGGAAGAAGAACTGGGATATCGTTGCTGACTGTTGGGCCTATATGTAAATGAATGCTCTACTACTACTCACTACTCACGAAATCAGCAGATGATCCACAAGCTGGAAACGCGGTGCAGATCTGCAGCTACTTTTTAAGTTGAATCCTGACAAGTCACAGGACGGAGACAGAGACAATATAGTAGTAATTAGCAATACCATAATGTAGAAACACTAGTAAACAACACAAGTCAAAGTCCTGTATTTAAAAGTATTGGTCTCAAAATGCACTACTATACTATATACCTAAAATTAAATAAAAGTACTCAAATTTCAAGTCACGTTTTTCTAAAGGTTTTGAAAATAGCTGATCTACAAGCTCACAGCGGGTCGCGATGCCACGGGTCCTTGCCATGAAAATGTTTGAGAACCACTTAAAGGATTCTCTGAAGGTGAACGAGGAGACAAGCAAGGCCTGAAGCGTGTCTGGGTTAGAAGCAGAGTGTGCAGCAAGCAGACACACAGCCCACAGCTTGACTTGACTATGAGGCATTGATAGATCTCCATATAGGAATGCCTTTTAATGAACTTCATTTTGCGGGAGGTGATGAATCGTCCCGTTCGGTCTTGAGTTATTAACCGTCCTCACGCTCTCCGCCTCTCAACTGCTCCGTCTTGATGGATGCCTCCATCTTCCTTCACCTCTCAGACGAGCAGTGTACCTCTTCCTTCACCTCTCAGACGAGCAGCGTACCTCTTCCTTCACCTCTCAGACGAGCAGCGTACCTCGTTGGCCTTCAACACAAACACAATGGAAGCTATACTGTATGTTTAACATAAAGTAAATCCTATACGCTTGAACTTGGTTTTATGTCGTATAGCTAAAATAGCGCCGCTCGGGTGGTGCATGGGGTAAAATACCATGTCCACCGCAGAGCATAAGATCGTCTATATATGAGCACAAATGTAGCTCTAAACAAAAAATGTAATAAGGAAGATCTCTGTTGTCATCTGCTTGAGAGGTGAGCACTCTAGCCAACCTGCAGTCAGCCAATCAGGCGATTGGACTCTGCCTTCTCTTTTCAGCTTCTACAACAAGCAACCCACCTCCATCCCCAACTCCACCTTGTCCCAATCGTCTAGGGTTGAGAAGGGAAGGAGGTCCATCTGCACGGCCACCACCAGCGTCTATAGGCTCCAATGGGGGGTTCTCCCTATAAAAACTAATCTTATAATATACATTACATGTAAATGATGGCCATATTCGTGGAGTGACGCCTAGCAGGCAGGGTGATCTTTGACTCTGATCTTTGTCTGGTACTGAGGCAGAGCCTGTCAGCATGCAGGGAGTGTTGAACATGCAGGAGGAGGAGGAGTATAGGACAGAGGCTTTACGTCTTCTCGGTGGGGGCTCCTCACTGGCAGGTTAGCCAGTATAATGCAATAGCAGTGGCGGGCGCCCGGCTGGTGCAGTGGTAAAGTGAATGCCCAATTAACGCTACGGAGGTTGTGGGTCCAAATCTACTGCGGTGCATCCGGCGGCTTCGTCAAGCGTCAAGCTATACGAATACCATTGGCCTGTGGTCGGGGGAGCTAGAGGCAAGCCGGGGGGCTGGGGTGATATTTGTCACTTACATCATACTCCTACGGGCTGCACTTGTCAGCAGGGAGTGTTGGGCAGGAAGAGTAGGACGAAGGCTCCTCACTGGCAGGTGAATCAGTGGCATGCAACAGCAGTGACAACACATGTGGAGGATTGCATTGGCTATCTATAAAAAAAAAGTGGAACCTGCATAAGCTCACAACACATCGGCTATTTCCGGCCCAATGCTTGCTCATTTTGACAAGCCTGGCACGTCACGGTTCATGTGGATAAGGAAAGATGGCGTTGGAATTAAAGATAGGGATTGGGCAGGTGCTGCTTCTCCATCAGAGGTGGGATTTGAGGGATAGACCTTTGTTTACTTTAAAGGGTGGAGGGCAGAGAGATGACGGGATTAATGTGGCAGTCAGATAAAGGCAGGGCCCACTCACCTCTTCCTGTCTCCTCGTATCTCTTTGTTCAGTAATCCTGCCCTGAAGCTGTGCTGAGTCTTCCAGCGCCAGCACATCTCTCAGAGGAAGGGAACGCGGGCCAACCACAGCTAGCCAGGCTTGGCCAGCATTCCACAACTCACCATAATCCTCTTTTAGGGGCCTTGGTTGGCTGTAAAGAACTGGCAAAAGGAGACCCGAGAGAGAGAGAGAGAGAGAGAGAGAGAGAGAGAGAGAGAGAGAGAGAGAGAGAGAGAGAGAGAGAGAGAGAGAGAGAGAGAGAGAGAGAGAGAGAGAGAGAGAGAGAGAGAGCGAGAGAGAGAGAGGGGGGGGGGAGAGAGGCAGTGGCAGAAGGGAAAGGCAGCAGGAGAGAGAGATAGACAGAGAGCTGCACTATTTTCCATATTCTGTACCAAGACAGAGCAAAAAGAGCTTGTGGATTGGCTATAAAGTATATGTTCGCTATAAAAAATAAGGAATGCCGTTTAAACTGGCAAAATAATGTTATGAATTGAATTTGTAACCTATATATAAATTAAATATGTTATACAGTAGATATAAAATATATATTAATATTTGATATACACAAGTATTAGAGCTGGCAAAATGTGTTAAATAATTTAGTTAATAGATTTATGGAATGAATACATAAAATTGCTCTCACTCTGTTATCTGATTCGAACCAGATAGAACATGTGTCCCCCCCCTACCTGTAGGCTATACTGAATGGATAGGAGGGGGGGGGGGGGCTCTGCAATTTATGTAGGCAGCAGCTCAAATCAGAGAGACACAGAGACACAGAAAGTAATTTATCTTTCTGTTCCCACATTAATGTACAGAGAAAGTGGGCATTATTTTAGCAGGAAGGGCGGTTAATGTCTAATGGTGATTAATGATTAATTCATTATTTATTACAATTGTTAGTGGTTTTACAGCTCTAATAGATATATCATAATTGTTAGTGGTTTTACAGCTCTAATAGAGACATCATATTGTTAGTGGTTTTACAGCTCTAATAGATACATCATATTGTTAGTGGTTTTACAGCTCTAATAGATACATCATATTGTTAGTGGTTTTACAGCTCTAATAGATACATCATATTGTTAGTGGTTTTACAGCTCTAATAGAGACATCATATTGTTAGTGGTTTTACAGCTCTAATAGATACATCATATTGTTAGTGGTTTTACAGCTCTAGATACATCATATTGTTAGTGGTTTTACAGCTCTAATAGATACATCATATTGTTAGTGGTTTTACAGCTCTAACAGATACATCATATTGTTAGTGGTTTTACAGCTCTAATAGATACATCATATTGTTAGTGGTTTTACAGCTCTAATAGATACATCATATTGTTAGTGGTTTTACAGCTCTAATAGATACATCATATTGTTAGTGGTTTTACAGCTCTAATAGATACATCATATTGTTAGTGGTTTTACAGCTCTAATAGATACATCATATTGTTAGTGGTTTTACAGCTCTAATAGATACATCATATTGTTAGTGGTTTTACAGCTCTAATAGATACATCATATTGTTAGTGGTTTTACAGCTCTAATAGATACATCATATTGTTAGTGGTTTTACAGCTCTAATAGAGACATCATATTGTTAGTGGTTTTACAGCTCTAATAGATACATCATATTGTTAGTGGTCTTACAGCTCTAATAGATACATCATATTGTTAGTGGTTTTACAGCTCTAATAGATACATCATATTGTTAGTGGTTTTACAGCTCTAATAGATACATCATATTGTTAGTGGTTTTACAGCTCTAATAGATACATCATATTGTTAGTGGTTTTACAGCTCTAATAGATACATCATATTGTTAGTGGTTTTACAGCTCTAATAGATACATCATATTGTTAGTGGTTTTACAGCTCTAATAGATACATCATATTGTTAGTGGTTTTACAGCTCTGATAGATACATCATATTGTTAGTGGTTTTACAGCTCTAATAGATAAAGTAAAGGGGTTCCCCTCACATCATATACTGAAGCCTATATGCTACAAAACGTACAAGTAAAGGGGTTCCCCTCACATCATATACTGAAGCCTATATGCTACAAAACGTACAAGTAAAGGGGTTCCCCTCACATCATATACTGAAGCCTATATGCTACAAAACGTACAAGTAAAGGGATTCCCCTCACATCATATACTGAAGCCTATATGCTACAAAACGTACAAGTAAAGGGGTTCCCCTCACATCATATATTGAAGCCTATATGCTACAAAACGTACAAGTAAAGGGGTTCCCCTCACATCATATACTGAAGCCTATATGCTACAAAACGTACAAGTAAAGGGGTTCCCCTCACATCATATACTGAAGCCTATATGCTACAAAACGTACAAGTAAAGGGATTCCCCTCACATCATATACTGAAGCGGAAGCCTATATGCTACAAAACGTACAAGTAAAGGGGTTCCCCGCACATCATATATTGAAGCCTATATGCTACAAAACATACAAGTAAAGGGGTTCCCCTCACATCATATATTGAAGCCTATATGCTACAAAACATACAAGTAAAGGGGTTCCCCTCACATCATATATTGAAGCCTATATGCTACAAAACATACAAGTAAAGGGGTTCCCCGCACATCATATATTGAAGCCTTAGCCTATGCTACAAAACATACTGTACAAGTAAAGGGGTTCCCCTCACATCATACTGTATAGAGGGTATGCGTGTGACATCATCATCAAATCCGGAAGTTATGCAGGAATGCCTACTGAGTGGAAAAAACTACTTTCTGGCCCTGACAGCCCATACATCCAAACAGAATAGTCATATCTGATTGCATTAAACAACATTAAACAATGTTAAACTCACTTTGCATGTTGCTTTGCCACTCGATTTGCCACTCGATGTGCCATTCACTTTAAGCATGCGCATACCCTCTATATTGAAGCCTACGCTACAAAAGGTACAATTCAAGTTTTTTTTTTTTTTTTTAGCTTTTGTCACAAAACGTACAACAGAGCTAAATGCTGCTGGGACTTGTATTGAAGGTGGTAGAAGGTCTATTGATCCGTGCAAAACGCTTCTGTAGATCTAAATGGCTTTCCTTCCTGTGGGAGCTGTGTGCTGCTGCATGGCGGAGGCCAGCAGTCTCCAGGGTCACAATCTGGGCGCACGCACGCACGCACGCACGCACGCACGCACGCACGCACGCACGCACGCACGCACGCACGCACGCACGCACGCACGCACGCACGCACGCACGCACGCACGCACGCACGCACGCACGCACGCACGGTCACGAGAGAAAGAGAGATTGGCAGGTTTGACCTTTCTTCTCTCCTTTGCGCTAATTTTCTCATACATTCTCATATCCTTCGCGCTTCACGAAGCCCTATTGAAATGGACGCGTTGGAGGCTGACACTGATTCCATACGACGCCCGCTAATTGGCCATTTGCAGCAGTTCCTGGATTAGTCTCAAAGCAAACGGCAGCAGCATATCATAACTGATAGGACCCTTCACAGCAGTGCGTGTCACAGGGTCACAGTCTCCCCTGTGTATGTATAGGAGACATGTTCGCTTCACAACCTTTTTGTCCATGGAGCCCACTCCCTTTTCTACATGGGACTAAGGCTGAGACCGCCCCACACGCAGCGGTGGCAAAAAAGTATTAAATAAAAGTATCAATACTGCAATGTAGATTAAGGCCTCACTCAGACCTTTACTGCATTGCTGTATGCTTGTTGGATGAATGTTGTGTAGTGTCATGGCCGCCCCAATGCATTTCCAATGGAAGTCACATGGTTTGTAGTCCACATTTTGGACTACAAGCTGTTGTATGGCCTTCGGCTGTGTTTCGACTGCGCCCCTCCCCCTCATACAACACAAATGTTGTGTCAAACCATGTGACTCCCATTGGAAATGCATTGGGGCGGCCATGACACTACACAACATTCATCCAACAAGCATACAGCAATGCAGTAAAGGTCTGAGTGAGGCCTTTGTCCGTTACAAGTAGAAGTCCCGTATTCAACATGTACTCAAGTAAAAGTACAAAAGTGTCGGCATCAAAATGTACTTAAAGTGCTAAACGTAAAAGTAGCTACTCATATTGCAGAATGTCCCATTTCACAAGTTCAAAATGTGTACAAAATCTTTTGAAAATAGCTGATCTAAGCTCTGCTATTTTCAAATGGCTGAAATGAGGGTTGAAGTGGTTAATGTATGTTTTGTAATAATAATCAAAATCTACAAAGTAACTAGTATATGACCCGATAAACGTTTTCGTTTTCGATCCGATCCGATCCCGATACCACAATTTCTGTGTTAGCCGATACCGATACCGAATACCGATACCAGTGTTGTGATCTCGTGTTGTGTTTATAGCTATCTAGCTATATATCTCATGTTGTGTTTATAGCAGACTCCTCACTCAAATGCACTTGCACTTGCAGTTTGGGCAACTCCAAAGCAAACTTCACATGCCCCAACATTGTATTTACTTGCCATAGTGTCAACCCCCGACCCCTGTGTCGGATCGGTGGTTAGACTGGCATATTCGCCGATACCGATATGTCCCGATGTGGCAAATAAGGGCCGATACCGATACTTTTCCGATACCGATACAGTATCGGGACAACTCTAGTAACTAGTAACTAAAGTGTTCAAATATATGTAGTATTGGAAATTGGAAATACTCAAGTCCAAAGACCTCAAAATTGTACTTGTAGTAGTAGTAGTAGTACAGTACTTAAGTAAAATGTACTTTACATTTACATACACTTACTTTACACCACTGCCAACAACACACGTTTTTCAGACCTCTTCTTGAACCACTTGAAGGACCACTTCATCCATGTTCATCCTTCTTCATATAATTGGTCCTCAGTCACTCATGCTCATTACAAGATGGCACCATTTCTGCCTATTCACTCTGGCCCCTTTTTTCCACCAAAAGAACGTTGGTTCTAGAACTGGAATTCCGTTCTTTATTTTTTTATGATGATTTATCACTGCATTTGACAACCTTTAATAGTGACACGCCTGCTTGAGTTCCCACTTCAGGGCAAGAAGAAGCCTCTGTGTCTCAGAGGAGGGCTAAGGAGAGTTCAGAAAGCTGCCTCCTGGCCCGGGCGGCTGGCGTAGCCGTCTGGGCACCTTGGCTGGTAATCCAGTCTGGCAGTGTGCCGCTGGTTCGACTCCCGGTCCCGACGGCCTTTACTGCCATGTCACCCCCTCATCTCTCTCCCCATTTCCTGTCAGCCTACTGTCACCCTATCCCTCTATTAAAAAATAAAATAAAGACGAAAGCCACAAAAGATATCTTAAAAAAGAAAGCTGCCTACTAGTACTATAGTGACATCATCGATGGGGATTCCAAGCACAAATAGAAACTACAGTCATTCTCTTCCTGGTGGGTTTGCATGCCGAAATAAAATACATTGTTTTTTTTCGACAACTTTATGCCTGTGCATAACTGCATATGTCTCATTTTAAAACCAAGGTTAAAGAGATGAATAATATAATAATAATAATCCTGTGGTAATTGGAACTGTTCAGACCCGTTTCCCGAAGGACAAGTCAATATTTTGGCTATCGGGGGTCTGGTCTTCAGTTCTATCGGGGGTCTGGTCTTCAGTTCTATCGGGGGTCTGGTCTTCAGTTCTATCGGGGGTCTGGTCTTCAGTTTGGGGCGGACCTGTCCTGCACTGCCCTCTAATACAGTGGTAACCAACCTTTTCAAGCCCAAGAGCCCATTTTATTCCCAATTGTAAGCCATGATCTACCACTAAAATAGGCTATGTTAAAAAACACTTTTTGACAGGCTCAATGCATGTGCACACAAACACTATAGTTTAAATAAGAATAAATACTTATAATCAATGCCAAAATATTAAGACAAATGTATTTTTCCATAGTCAGACTGCTTGCCTGTGTAGGTATAGTAGTGAGTGAGAGGCTGTTTAGCTCTGTGGGTTTTTAGTTGTGCACAACGGATAGTGGTCAAACAAGAGAACAAACAAACGCTGCAGTTGATGACTCGATAGACATGTCTGGGGCCATCACTGATACACATGTCTGGGGCCATCACTGATAGACATGTCTGGGGCCATCACTGATACACATGTCTGGGGCCATCACTGATAGACATGTCTGGGGCCATCACTGATACACATGTCTGGGACCATCACTGATAGACATGTCTGGGGCCATCACTGATAGACATGTCTGGGACCATCACTGATACACATGTCTGGGGCCATCACTGATAGACATGTCTGGGGCCATCACTGATAGACATGTCTGGGACCATCACTGATACACATGTCTGGGACCATCACTGATAGACATGTCTGGGACCATCACTGATAGACATGTCTGGGGCCATCACTGATAGACATGTCTGGGGCCATCACTGATACACATGTCTGGGGCCATCACTGATAGACATGTCTGGGACCATCACTGATACACATGTCTGGGACTCACTGATACACATGTCTGGGGCCATCACTGATAGACATGTCTGGGACCATCACTGATAGACATGTCTGGGACCATCACTGATAGACATGTCTGGGGCCATCACTGATAGACATGTCTGGGACCATCACTGATAGACATGTCTGGGGCCATCACTGATAGACATGTCTGGGACCATCACTGATACACATGTCTGGGACCATCACTGATAGACATGTCTGGGACCATCACTGATAGACATGTCTGGGGCCATCACTGATACACATGTCTGGGGCCATCACTGATAGACATGTCTGGGGCCATCACTGATACACATGTCTGGGGCCATCACTGACTCGATAGACATGTCTGGGGCCATCACTGGGGCCATCACTGGGGCCATCACTGATAGACATGTCTGGGGCCATCACTGATACACATGTCTGGGGCCATCACTGATACACATGTCTGGGACCATCACTGATAGACATGTCTGGGGCCATCACTGATACACATGTCTGGGGCCATCACTGATACACATGTCTGGGGCCATCACTGATACACATGTCTGGGACCATCACTGATACACATGTCTGGGGCCATCACTGATACACATGTCTGGGGCCATCACTGATACACATGTCTGGGACCATCACTGATACACATGTCTGGGACCATCACTGATACACATGTCTGGGACCATCACTGATACACATGTCTGGGACCATCACTGATACACATGTCTGGGGCCATCACTGATACACATGTCTGGGACTCACTGATACACATGTCTGGGACCATCACTGATACACATGTCTGGGACTCACTGATACACATGTCTGGGACCATCACTGATACACATGTCTGGGGCCATCACTGATAGACATGTCTGGGACCATCACTGATACACATGTCTGGGACCATCACTGATACACATGTCTGGGACCATCACTGATACACATGTCTGGGGCCATCACTGATAGACATGTCTGGGACCATCACTGATACACATGTCTGGGACCATCACTGATACACATGTCTGGGACTCACTGATACACATGTCTGGGGCCATCACTGATACACATGTCTGGGGCCATCACTGATAGACATGTCTGGGGCCATCACTGATACACATGTCTGGGACCATCACTGATACACAAGTCTGGGGCCATCACTGATAGACATGTCTGGGGCCATCACTGATACACATGTCTGGGACTCACTGATACACATGTCTGGGGCCATCACTGATACACATGTCTGGGACCATCACTGATACACATGTCTGGGACCATCACTGATACACATGTCTGGGACCATCACTGATACACATGTCTGGGACCATCACTGATACACATGTCTGGGACCATCACTGATACACATGTCTGGGGCCATCACTGATACACATGTCTGGGGCCATCACTGATACACATGTCTGGGGCCATCACTGATACACATGTCTGGGGCCATCACTGATACACATGTCTGGGGCCATCACTGATACACATGTCTGGGGCCATCACTGATAGACATGTCTGGGGCCATCACTGATACACATGTCTGGGGCCATCACTGATACACATGTCTGGGGCCATCACTGCGAGCTATTCAAAATCCACATTCTGTGTATTGGTAGTGATGGCTGGCTGCCTGTCAGTCTTACACCCGCTCACTCCGGGATCTACTTGAATGGCTCGTGCGAGCTACTGGTAGCTCCCGAACCCCTGGTTGGTTACCCCTGCTCTAATAGAACATGAATATTCCTCCCTCGCTCGGCTACTGAATGTGCAGCAGTGGTCTCAACAGGAAGGAAGGGCTAATCATACATAATGGTGGGTCAACCAGCCATTATAATCATGCAAATGTCCACCCTGCCATCAATGTGGGGTGCATTTGTCATTTTGTCGCTGTCGGGTGGGCTTTGATGCGACTTTGGGTACTCTCATGTGATGAGAGCAGTTGTATAGCCGTAGTCTAAAAACTCACCTCTTCCGACTCCCGCCCTCAGCACTTGCCCTAGCCGCGACGACCCTAATTGAAGGCATATGCAAAGGCTAAAATATGACATTTGATTTCATAATATGTAGTCATAGCATTCTATAGTGTATACTTATAGTTTCATTGTACTGATAGTTCTTATAGCTTACTCATGATCGTTGACTATTTCTATGCATTTGTTGCATTACCTTGTATTGTTCTTGCTTACTGTAAATCGCTCTGGATTAAGAGCATCTGCTAAATTGTAAATTGATGAAGTAGGGTATGAATATAGGGTATGAACTACCGGTAACATAAATGCTGAAAAATGGACAAAAGAGTGACGATAGGTTAGCCTGGAAACCAGACAAAACTGCCACAGGAAAAAATAAATCCTGGGGATATTGGTCTGGCACTCCTCAGTTTGAATTACATTTCTCTCACCCCAGAGTTGTGGGTGACCAATCAGAGCTCAATATTCAAAGTGAGACTTTTATGCTGAATCTGTTTGTACCCGTCCTTTGGAAATAAATCTTTCACACTGAAGTTCCAGACTAATATCTACACAGTGATATTAGTCAGGCTAACGATAGGTCACATGTGTTCAGGGAGGGACAGAGTCTGTCTGTCTGCCAGGCTAACTATAGGTCACATGTGTTCAGGGAGGGACAGAGTCTGTCTGTCTGCCAGGCTAACGATAGGTCACATGTGTTCAGGGAGGGACAGAGTCTGTCTGTCTGCCAGGCCAACGATAGGTCACATGTGTTCAGGGAGGGACAGAGTCTGTCTGTCTGCCAGGCTAACGATAGGTCACATGTGTTCAGGGAGGGACAGAGTCTGTCTGTCTGCCAGGCTAACGATAGGTCACATGTGTTCAGGGAGGGACAGAGTCTGTCTGTCTGCCAGGCTAACGATAGGTCACATGTGTTCAGGGAGGGACAGAGTCTGTCTGTCTGCCAGGCTAACGATAGGCCACATGTGTTCAGGGAGAGACAGAGTCTGTCTGTCTGCCAGGCTAACGATAGGTCACATGTGTTCAGGGAGAGACAGAGTCTGTCTGTCTGCCAGGCCAACGATAGGTCACATGTGTTCAGGGAGGGACAGAGTCTGTCTGTCTGCCAGGCCAACGATAGGTCACATGTGTTCAGGGAGGGACAGAGTCTGTCTGTCTGCCAGGCTAACGATAGGTCACATGTGTTCAGGGAGGGACAGAGTCTGTCTGTCTGCCAGGCTAACGATAGGCCACATGTGTTCAGGGAGAGACAGAGTCTGTCTGTCTGCCAGGCTAACGATAGGTCACATGTGTTCAGGGAGAGACAGAGTCTGTCTGTCTGCCAGGCCAACGATAGGTCACATGTGTTCAGGGAGGGACAGAGTCTGTCTGTCTGCCAGGCCAACGATAGGTCACATGTGTTCAGGGAGGGACAGAGTCTGTCTGTCTGCCAGGCTAACGATAGGTCACATGTGTTCAGGGAGGGACAGAGTCTGTCTGTCTGCCAGGCTAACGATAGGCCACATGTGTTCAGGGAGAGACAGAGTCTGTCTGTCTGCCAGGCTAACGATAGGTCACATGTGTTCAGGGAGGGACAGAGTCTGTCTGTCTGCCAGGCCAACGATAGGTCACATGTGTTCAGGGAGGGACAGAGTCTGTCTGTCTGCCAGGCCAACGATAGGTCACATGTGTTCAGGGAGGGACAGAGTCTGTCTGTCTGCCAGGCCAACGATAGGTCACATGTGTTCAGGGAGGGACAGAGTCTGTCTGTCTGCCAGGCCAACGATAGGTCACATGTGTTCAGGAAGGGACAGAGTCTGTCTGTCTGCCAGGCCAACGATAGGTCACATGTGTTCAGGGAGGGACAGAGTCTGTCTGTCTGCCAGGCCAACGATAGGTCACATGTGTTCAGGGAGGGACAGAGTCTGTCTGTCTGCCAGGCCAACGATAGGTCACATGTGTTCAGGAAGGGACAGAGTCTGTCTGTCTGCCAGGCCAACGATAGGTCACATGTGTTCAGGGAGGGACAGAGTCTGTCTGTCTGCCAGGCCAACGATAGGTCACATGTGTTCAGGGAGGGACGGAGCGTATAGGCCTATCTCACAGCCCGCTTTCCACGCCCACTTCCGGTAAATAGTGGTGTCATTTAACATTAGCATTTACACGTTTTTTTCTCTGGAGAATCTAAGTACATTTTCTAATGTAAAAATGTGACAGACCAATATTATTATGAAGCAAACAAGATGGTAAATCAGCTCGAACAGATAGAACAAACCTTACCTTGAGAAAACAAAAGTTGTAGACTTCTTAAATTACCTCTGTTAACATGTAGTGTCTATGGAGTGACGTCACGCTATCACCACTAACGCGGAAAGGGGGCGTATTAAGGGGGCGGGGAAATTCTGTGAGATAGGCCTATTTGGCACAGCGTGAGCTGGCTAACACATCCATAGAGATGGAATATGTGTGTGATGATGGAAGCCTGAAAAGAGACATATTTCTCAGCTTTCTTAAGGTTTGCCTCCGTTAAAGCTGCAGTCGATAACTTTTATGTATTGACTACAATGTTATTTTGACCAATCTGTATAATGGTAACGTATGTTAACACATTAAGACACAACTGGTGGTTGGAGGTGGCCTCCCATGCTCTTCTTTTGAGGTCCTGTGTTCGGATATAGGGCCACGACTGGTTGACAAGAGGTATTGCATGAAATTCAAAGGGGAAATATATCTCCTTCCCAAACAAGCTCCCTGTAGTAGAAACTAGAAAGGTGTACTCTTGGATGTGGATCAGGATCGGATCCTCAGTCCAGATTACAGTTTATAACCACTGAGCTCTATACACAGAGCTTCTGCTGTAACTTCTCTCAGACCAGACATGATACTATACTATCCAGAAGCACGAAAACCATCGTGGTAGTAGTACTGGAACTAACAGTGCCCTGGGAGGACAGGCTATAGCCAAGTAACAGGATTTGATTGATGAGGCTCTTGTCAAAGGATGCTATGCAGCCTTATTACCCATCAAAGTTGGCCTGCCGCGGGGCTTCCCAGCAATATCAGTGCGCTATACTTCTTACAGAAGTTCGGGTTGGAACCCAAGCAACTGAAAAAAGACACTGGGATGATATATACCTGTAGCCACGGTATAGCCGAGACCGCATCAAAATTGATATGGCTGACGAGAGCCTGCAGTTGGAACCCTGGAGCAGGCAAATAATGAGTCTCACTGGCAGCTCCCAGTCAAGAAGCAGAAGGTATGCGGCCAGGTTCAGACTTGGCTCAGGGAGTAGGACGCCCCTGCCGTGCATAGTCCCGAGTCCAGCTGCAGGGAGACAGCGGACCCCACCGTCCGGAGATGTTCTGGGATGAAAGGGGAGAAACATCAAGGAAGGATGCAATGCTCAGACCATCCTGCCACCAAGGATTACCAGCAAGAGGAGGAACTTGCAATACCTGTAAGTACTCAGTGGTGTGCACAGATAGACACTAGGGGGTGCCCATTTCCCTCTGGACAAATGTCTAGAGGGATGTTTTGAATTTAGTTTTGTACAGTGTACACTGTACACTGTGTACACTGTACAGCATGTGGACCATGGTGACATTGATCAATTCTTGATAAAAAAAGCTCCTAATATATTATTTAGGCCCAAAATCTATAAATCTCACACTATTAAGGCAACCGGCCGGTTCCACGCGCTGCACAAGGTGCCCTTTTTTCACTCGAGCACCTGCCCCTCTAAATGTCTGTGCACGCCACTGTAAGTACTGTAGCTCTAGCAGATTATGCTTGTGGCAAATCATCTTCGAGGTTTATTTTACCTGAAGCCTTAGTGAAAATCTAAATGTAAAATAGCCAATTTTGTTTTTTGTAAATAAAATAAGAAAAAGTATATATATACAGTATATAATGACAAGCAATCTTGGCAGACAGGATAATGTGGCTTCTCTCATACATCGTTTGCAACATCCTCCAAAACTGTCTCCATCATAGCAACACTGGGCTGATGGATAGATGAGAGGAGGACCATGAATGACAAAAGACTATCTCTTCATTGCAATCTGCTTCCCCATAAACCAGCTCACTGTTCCTGAGGTGAATCACAAGGGGGACATGGCACCTTCATCACTTGTCATTGTCACATTGTTCAAAATGAAAGCTCAGTCATCTTGAGGCAGTGGAGATAGGAGGAGCAGATCTTTAAAACATACAGTTGGAGGCCATCGATATTGTCCTTTTCTTTTTGCTGAGGTTTGCGTGATCTGCGCAAAAGGACAGTTAACCCATTTTGGGCGGGAACCCCTTTTGGTGTTTTAAACATTATGTTATAATTTAGCTATTGAAAAATAGCAGATCTACAAGCTCATAGCGCGCCACCGAGTGGCGCGCTACGAGCTTGTAGGTCTGCTATTTTTGAAAAATCGTGAAAATATTTATTTCAGAAAACTGGAGGATTTAGAAGGATTTTTTAAAATGTTGAGGTCAGGCCTAAATGGGTCAAATGATAAGGGACAATATCGATGGCACCCAACTGTACTCGCTATGATTCTGTCTGGATGACACACACACGTCATGTTGCATATCGTCTCTGACGGGTCATCTGTCCAAAACGGTTACAAATAAATACAAATAAAATAGCAAAAGTAGACCAGGCTGTGCTGCTTCGCACCGCATTTCCAGACACGCTTCGAGCCATATTTCGAGCTTGTAGATCTGATAGCCTACTTGTAGCAAGTCGGGTCTTAATTCATGAAAAAACACAAAGTTAAAATATGGATATAGGAAAAATTAATAAAGTACAAATCATTAAAAAAAAAATGATATAGGAGATAGATCTATCTTCTCTGTCTGTCTGTCTGTCTGTCTGTCTGTCTGTCTGTCTGTCTGTCTGTCTGTCTGTCTGCGTCTGTCTGTCTGTCTGTCTGTCTGTCTGTCTGTCTGTCTGTCTGTCTGTCTGTCTGTCTGTCTGTCTGTCTGTCTGCCTGCCTGCCTGCCTGCCTGCCTGCCTGCCTGCCTGCCTGCCTGCCTGCCTGCCTGCCTGCCGCCTGCCTGCCTGCCTGCCTACTACTGAGCAGAGTACATAGCTGTGTCAAGGTGACAGTTTGTCATTAAAGGTCTGGTCTTTCATGATGCATTATCCTACACACGTGGACTATAGTGTCCTGTGAAGGTTGACAAGCAGGAGGTGTGACCGCTGAATCAGATCCGCCTGGCATTCATGATGAGGTATTGCGAGTACATTGGACTATGTTCATTGATCACACTGTTATTTGCGGGGTTTTCTCACAGGTCACGCCCACTCGCCACACCCCCCCTGTGGGGCAATCAATCGGCGTGAATAATTAATCACTTGTTCCTTGTTCCATGCATGCACGACCAACGTTTCCACTTAGACAAATCTGTTCTTTAACTGCTTGAGATATATCCTCCAATATGTGCTATGGGGTCTTTTATTTTTTGCAAGGAACTAATCAAACGGTTCTCAAAGTGGGGTTCCAGCAGGGACCCTCAGGGTTTCTTGAAGAGGTCCAAAATGGACCGTTACAGAGAGTGTACAAATGGGACCCTTACAGGCAGGGGCGTATAGTGTTACTTATAGAATTAGGGGCCGCGTCTGTAGTGTACCACTTGTCTCCCTCCACACTAAATCTCTTTGCCAAAACCGTGGTGTGAGCTTGTAGAGCGTGAAAGATTTCACTCCATCTAAAAACTCTACAAGGTTAAACATTTTGGGCGGGAACCCCTTTTGGTGTTCTAAAATTTTTGAAAAATCGTGAAAATGTGCCTTAAATCTTTGAATATATATATTCTTTCGGTGTTTCAGTTTTTAACTCAAATCTTTGCTTCTGGAGGGTCCCTGGAACAACATATTTTCAGATGGGGGGTCGGCGGCATATTACATCTAATTTTTGGGGTCCTTGACATGAAATATTGAGAACCACTGATATAGAAACATGACGTTTTTTCAGAAAATTGTGAGGATTTAGAAGACATTTTTTTAAAATTTCGATTTCATTTTGGTTCTCAATCTTCCATGCTTCTGTGGCATGAGAGATGTCTATCAGAGAGATGTCTATCAGCTTTGTGAGTGCAAGATTTGGGGTTCCGTTGGGAACATTTTCACATTTCCACTTTCCATCTAAATTCTATACAAGGTTAAGTATTTCATTCTCACTAAGGTCAGGCAGGGGATTATAGGTTCAAAACTCAATAAACGAATAAAATAGCTATGAAATCAATCTTGTGTGATATAGCCTACAAACCTGGTTCCCTGCAGATGCCCCAAGAAAATATTAAAGCAGGCATCAAATCAAACTGAAGATCCAACCCTTAACTCAAATAAAAGATCAACATTTCCCAACTTCTAACATTAGAGGAGAATTCCATGCTAGAAGGCTTTCTTACCTTTATTTGTAGTTGTTACGTCCACACCAAAGAGGTCCTGGTGTTATGTTGTGCAAAAGCTCATTATTGGCTATTTCCCCTACCATAAGCCCTCAATGAATTGCATTGAATTGAATGGGGCATGAGGGTGTTGTGCTAATTCGCTTATTTCCATCGCTTAATATATCCTCTCTTCATAATGTAAATAGTATCCCAAGCGGCACACTACTTATTTCGATGGAAATAAGTGAATTAGCACAAAAACCCAACCCCCATTGAGGGCTTATATTAGGGGAAATAGCCAATCACTTTTGCACAAAATAACACCTGGACCTCTTTGGTGGGGACGTAACAACTACAAATAAAGGTAAGAAAGCCTTCTAGCATGGAATTCTCCTTTAAGATTATGGATTTGCTCAATGAATTAACCAATTGAACCCCAGCATCCATATTCTGTCGGGACGTTTGAAGACGGTCGGTCCCATACAGTAATATCCACATGACCATATTAGGTGCATAGTGATCTCATCTGTGGCTCTGGACAACTGGATCTACATATCTCTGCTGTTGGGCAGAATCCAACTAACTCCAAAATAAACTAAAATTTTCAGGTTGGTTGTGACTTTATATATTGTCAGATACTTGCATGTGTGATTATATTTTCACCACTTTACCCACATCCAGCTCAAGTGGCGTTAGGAGGTTTTGTCCCTCATTGAACAGCTGCTCTACTATGTTGGCTATTCAAAGTAGCGGATCTGCAATCTCTCTCTCTGAAAATATTTGAAAAATCTTGAAAACGTGTGCAATATCTTCAATCATTTTGTGAATTTCTTTTTACACGTACAGCTCGTCTCTTCTGGGGGTCCCTGGCACAGCATGGCCGCGTCCTCCTCCAAGGGCAAAAATACATTTTCCATTTTGGCGGGTCCTTGACATGACAAAGTTTGAGAAGCACTTGCGGTGTATAGAACAGGACTGCATGCCGGAGCGGTTGAAGGTGAGTCAGACTGAACGGTGGGTATTCTTGGCACAGGGAGGGGACATAGTGGATGTATGAGCTTGCAGGGGACATAGTGGATGTATGAGCTTGCAGATTCCCTGCACCAGCAGAGCCTCTCTTGCCTGCATGCGTAGGTGGCAGAGTGTGGAGGAGGAGGTGGAGGACCATGCCAGAACCACCAGCACCGTGGAGAGCAACACACGCCATCCCTTCAGCACCACCTGTCTCACTATACGCTGCTACTGAGGAGCACTCTCTGTGTGAGTGTGTGTGTGTGCGTGCGTGCGTGCGTGCGTGCGTGCGTGCGCTTGTATTAGCCCACTGCACTTGTGAGGACAGAATATATAGTATAGTGGAATTTGAGAAATAGACATAGGTAGGACTAGGAGGATTAGAAATAGACATATATATAGGTAGGACTAGGAGGATTAGAAATAGACATATAGGTAGGACTATAGACTATAGAAATAGACATACTATAGGTAGGACTATTTTCATGGTCCTCAAAGGATTAGAAATATACATTTAGAGGTTATAGGTTTAAGGGTTAGGGTCAGAGTTCTCCCTATTTAGTTTGGTGTAAATGCATCGAAGAATAGATGATCTACAAGCTCACTTTTGAGCTCTGTGTGTGTGCGTGCGTGCTCGTTTCTCAAGGAGATAAGTAAGCAAATATGGCTGTGTTATCCTACGTTTTAATTATGTGGGTACTGTTCCCTGCCTGAGCATCCTGACTGTGTGTGTGTGTGTGTGTGTGTGCGTGTGCGTGCGAGAGAGAGAACTTATTTTTTTTTGTGGCTTTCGCCTTTATTTTATGGAGGGACAGACAGTAGGCTGACAGGAAATGGGGAGAGAGATGGGGGGGAAGACATGCAGCAAAGGCTGTCGGGATCGGGAGTCGAACCCGCGGCACACTGCCAGACTGGATTACCAGCCAAGGTGCCTGGACCACTGAGCCACGGCCCAGGAGAGAGAGAACTTCTAAGGGGCATTTTGCAGTGTTTTAGGCTCAAAAATTAGAAAATGAATTTGTGAAAATGTTTATCCAAGTGCACTGACTGTGCCAAAGTCTAAAGTCTGTGTGCGCACGTGTGTGTTTGTGTGTGTGTGTGTGTGTGTGTGTGTGTGTGTGTTTGTGCGTGTGTGTGTGTGTGTGTGTGTGTGTGTGCGTGCGTGCGTGAGTAAGTTGTGTTCGTCCACGGTGCATTTCTATACTTGTGCACATATACAGTATGCCTGTACATACTTCTATGTATAATTCCATGTAGTGACACGTGTGCATGCATGCCCCATCTTGGGTTTAAGTTTGTTAGGGTGTATAGTCACACACATGGTGTGTGTGTGTGTGTGTGTGTGTGTCTACTATGTCGTTGGCTGCCAACGACATGGTAGATCTACGTCACCTCCTAACACTTGACTGCCGGACATAGATACGTCATCATGGTGTTTTCAGTGATTACGCTAGAGGGCGCTCTTTGCCAACGTATGAATGATACCATAGGTTGCTAGGAGACGGATACAACCAGAAATGAACCGGAATAAATGAACCGGAAGAAAAATACATTTATCTACTTTTTCCCAGATTGCTTTTTTGGTTAAAACAAGCAACGGCCAATAACTAAAGAACTGACGATTTTGTTCACATCCTGGACACATCGCAGGTCTCGTGGGTCGACAAAATAATGTAAAAACACAGAAAAACACTGGTGGTGACGGTATAATTTAAAAAAATACTTTAAACTAGTGATTCAAAACATAAAAGTATTTATGAAAATGTTTACCTCTAAGGTCTGCAGGCCAAAACCTCATTCACTTAAATGGAGTGTAAATGCTTCTGTGGCCAGCAGGAGGGGAAATAGTGACATCTGCTGGGCCACTAATGTTAACTGCAGGGAATGTTGTTCTTCCGCACGAGCTTTAGTGGCAAGAGCTCCTTTGCCCCCATAGTGCGTGTGCACGTGCGTGCATGCTTGTGTATGCACGCGGATGTGTGTGTGTGTGTGTTGGCATGCCTTGGCACAGTGTGTGTTGGCAGGCACTCGGCTCCAGTGTCAGTGTGTGTTTGGGGAGCGTACCGTGGCAGGCAGCTGACAGCCTCATGCGCCACACTGCACTCCACAGAGCTGAGAACACCAGAGCTCCCCCTGGAGGATTGGAGGACCTTCCCCACACACATCTGGATAACTAGGGTATGCACTGGGGGAATAAGCAAAGCGCATGCATGTATGTGCCCCCATTTTAGACCCTCATCTGAATATATTTTGTGCCACGGACACTTTCCAGATTGTATTTTTGAGGGGCTCCTACTGTATATACAGCTTTTGTCCCGACACGTCTCATATTTTCCATTGACAATGAAAGGAGAAATTATGTCATATGTAGACGAGCAAATCGGCTAACCAATCACATAACTTCAGTTGTTCATGAGATGATGTATGATGATGTATAATTATAAGAGCGCCCCTCACTTCACAAGGGTGTGATTTTTTTGGGGCCGATATTCAGTGATTTGGATGATTTGGAAACCCACCCGATCCACCCCGGTAACAAGATGTGCACATGCACACGCACTACAGTGGGGGGACACGCAACAGGCCAACAGCACGCACACCAAGGCCCGCCCCCACTCGATCATGATTGGTGGAAGGCCCCTCTCTATCCTGATTGGATGAAGGCTGGGCCACCTATAGCCAAAAACGAAACCTATGTTTTTTTTTACCCCAGGGGTTAACTGGGGACAGGGAGGAACTCCTTATATGGTCAGCACACTCTATAGTAGGGAGGATGATCAAAACAAAACAAAAAAAGAAGTGATATTTGAAATAAGTGAAATCACTGAATATACCTTTAAATGCCATTGACAATGAATGGACACTTTTTTAGTGCTCGTGTAAACACAAACATTGCGTAACACAAACATTGCGTAACACAAACATTGCGTAACACAAACATTGCGTAACACAAACATTGCGTAACACAAACACTGCGTAACACAAACATTGAAGACGAAGGTGAGGACGCGGATTCTGAATGCCCGGAGTTAGATAATGTACGATGTCCGGGTCAGCACCCCTCACTTCACACAGGTGTGATTTTATTTTTCAAAATAGCAGATGTACAAGCTTTCAGCGCGGCAAGAAGTGTAGATCTGCTATTGTTTTGAATTGCCAATGAAAAAAGAAACGGTAACATGACACAGATGCTTTCTTGATTTGAACTGGTTAAAAAAGTTTAAGAAATTCTTTAGAAGTTGAAGAAATGATTGCAAAGTGCACTCCAAATGAGGTGATTAAGAAATTATTCACAATATCGAGGTTAAGTAGTACTTATAAGACGAGAGAGTGCAATGAGGCAACAGAGCAATTACTCGTATAAAAGCGCCTCAATACACTAATTACACTCACTCTCTGCAAGATATCGCTCAATGTTTCCCCAGGCAGTTATGTTCAAGAACTTTCACACCAACTTGGATCTTAAGGCTTGATTCAGGTGTAGTCGCGCGCGAGTGTTGAACACCGAAAATTGCAGATCTACAAGCTCACATCTGGTCTCTAGTGAGAATCAGCAGATACAGATCTATGGGCTGTACGACGTACATTCCCCTCGGAAATGTTGTGGTATGGCCTATAGTACCCATAACACTGTGAAATATCTTCAAGTACTTACATTTTGTTCGGTATGTTTTATTCTCACTCGTAGCGGCAGACGAGACTCGATTCGGCATTCATGTGTGTGTGTGTGTGTGTGTGTGTGTGTGTGTGTGGGGGGGGGGGTAGAGACAACAATTAGAACTATACACAGCTGCAGCCATGTTTCGGCGCTGCCCTCAGCTTCCTTGCATCTCGATTCTCGAGAATGGAGAGCAAGATCAAGTGGAATGAAAACCTTGGTCGTGGAATGCCTGGTGACACGAGGTTACATGCAACTAACTAACAATTTAAATTATAAAAAGAAAGTAAATTACAATGTCAAGTGTGTTATTGTACCAGAGCTGTTATGATTAACCTTGTACTGTCACTCAGTACCAGGTGACTTCCTCTCTTTAGTGTACACCATCAAATCGATGTCAGGGTTTTGTAAGAATCCGACTCGTGTTTTCTTTTATAAGAATGCATCTCCTGTTTTCAACAGGCAGCACATTAAACAGCGGAGTGAATTAGCTGAGCGCAAACGCAGTGGAACAACTACAAGATACCTGTTAATCCTCGAATAGGCCTATCTTCTGTGCAAAGTGCACACTTGTGCAAAAGGAAAAGGCTTTCAAAGTGCACATTCAACCCTCCCGGCACTGTACAGTAGGTGAATTATATGAGCACACTTGACAACATGATCATTCCAAATGGGTCGGAGTTTATTTGCTACTGAATATCAGTAGCTGACTGGAAATAAACATGGACCTAGCTGTTCCCTAGCAACACAATTTCACTCTCAAGGTCTATACTGCAATTGCAATCAATTATCAATATTCCTGTCAGTCAGCACCCTTCCCCCTTTAAGGGCACCCTTCCACCCATTTCTGCGTACAGTGCATATAGATTCTCGAGACCTGATTTATACTGAAAATAGTATAAGCTCACACTTCACAGCTTTATAGATTGTCAATTTTTGTGCTTTTGCGTGGTGGTCCTCAGAGGCGCCCCCAGCTAAATATGAATGTAATGCCGCTTATGGATCTGTAACTCTGATAGTGTACAAATGGACGGGTCCATTTTGGTCAAATTTGCCCACTCTCAGAGTTCAACTAACACTGAGTATTTTACAGCGTAGATGCGGGTACCAGAGATACCCTAACGCATTGAAAAGCGGCGGTCTGTGAAATCAAACATTTTGAGAACCACAGCTGCTTTAGTGTGAGATTGCTATGGGGACTTATAGGTGATTAATTACACCTTTGATTTCATATGCGAGCAGCGTAACATCCATTTCCCCCTCACTGCCCCTCAGCAAAGAATGGGGGCGCAAATATTGAAGTACAGTGCATGCAGGTGATCGCCCATTTAATCAGGTTTTATGGCGGCTCGTACATGACCCGAGCCGGCGCGTGACCTCACAATGGAGACCGATGTTGGCTGAGGGCTAAACGCCATGGTGGGGAGAGAAGATGGAGATGGAAGAGAACGGTGGCGCAATAAATTAGCCTGACCCTCCCCTGACCCTCCATGGACTGCAGGCAGTGCTGGAAGAAGCACTCAGGTCTTTTACTAACGTAACAGTAGTATAATACCCCAATGTGGAAATGCTCTGTTATACTATAGTATACGGCAGGGGTTCTCAACGTTTTTGGCCGGGGACCCCCGGAAATGCTTTGGCAATGTCTCGGGACCCCCGCCCCGCCCCCTCCCGACCCCCAATATAAATTGACTGCTACAATAACCTTAAACCATTTTGGGCGGGAACCCCTTTTGGTGTTTTAAGCATTGTTATAATTTAGCTATTTAAAAATAGCAGATCTACAAGCTCATAGCGCGCCACCAGTGGCGCGCTACGAGCTTGTAGGTCTGCTATTTTTGAAAAATCGTGATTTTTTTTTTTTTTTGAAAATAATTTGGGGACCCCCTAAAATAATTTGGCGACCCCCCGAGGGGTCGCGACCCACGGGTTGAGAACCCCTGGTATAATACCCCGATGTGGAAATGCTCTGTTATACTAGTATATACGGTACATGTCCTGCCTTCCAAATTGGACTTAACCCATTTAGACATGAGGACGATTCCACAAATGTCTTCTAAATCCTGACAGTTTTTCTCAAACATTTTCCTGTCAAGGACCCCCAAAAGTATATTTAATTGGCCGCCGACCCCCCATCTGAAAATACGTTGTTGCAGTGACCCCCCCAGAAGCAAAGATATGAGTTAAATACGTTGTTGCAGTGACCCCCCCAGAAGCAAAGATATGAGTTAAATACGTTGTTGCAGTGACCCCCCCAGAAGCAAAGATATGAGTTAAATACGTTGTTGCAGTGACCCCCCCAGAAGCAAAGATATGAGTTAAATACGTTGTTGCAGTGACCCCCCCCAGAAGCAAAGATATGAGTTAAATACGTTGTTGCAGTGACCCCCCAGAAGCAAAGATATGAGTTAAAAACGTTGTTGCAGTGACCCCCCCAGAAGCAAAGATATGAGTTAAATACGTTGTTGCAGTGACCCCCCAGAAGCAAAGATATGAGTTAAATACGTTGTTGCAGTGACCCCCCCAGAAGCAAAGATATGAGTTAAATACGTTGTTGCAGTGACCCCCCCAGAAGCAAAGATATGAGTTAAATACGTTGTTGCAGTGACCCCCCCAGAAGCAAAGATATGAGTTAAATACGTTGTTGCAGTGACCCCCCCAGAAGCAAAGATATGAGTTAAATATGTTGTTGCAGTGACCCCCCCAGAAGCAAAGATATGAGTTAAATACGTTGTTGCAGTGACCCCCCCAGAAGCAAAGATATGAGTTAAAAACATTTGCTCTGAAAGAATATATATTCAAATATTTGCGACACATTTTCACGATTTTTCTAAAATAGCAGATCTACAAGCTCATAGCGCGGCACTCGGTGCCGTGTGCATGTGTTCATTGTAGTGTAATCTAACGTGAATGTGGGTGATGATGTCACAGGGTTCACAGTTCATTACGGACGTAACCAGGAAGTATCTGCATTGTTGTTATTGTTGTTGTGATGATGTGGAAGCTAATAAAGTGGTGCTTTTATGACCAGTCACGTTGCCTCGTTCTTGTGGATATTATCTGTAGAAAGAACCCAACACGACATGGTCTCAGAATGGTTGGATAAAGTGCTTTGGATAAAGGTGATATACGAATGCACAATTTACAATAATCTATACATTTCCCTCTATACCAACAGTTAAAGGGACACTTCACCCTTTTTGCCAAAAAATATATATCAATGACGTTTATAAGATTTAGAACACTTTCCTGGCATTATTTTTTGTGTAATCTCTGGGTTTAGATATTTTAGATTAACGGGTGGCTCTGACGTCAGAGACACTCTTCCGTATTGCTACCGGACTACATTGTCTCCTCACACTGCAGCTAGACCAGCCCCAAAACACAGCCGTCACGGACACTGCGATTTGTTCCACCTACAACCTTCGTTGACCGCACCCCCACATGCGCATTTGTTATTGTGTTTGTGTCATGTCGCCGTCGTCAGCAGAGCAGCACCAGAGAGACGCGCTATGTTGCCACGAATCCCCCCCCCCCCCCCCCCCCCCAACTCTAGATTTATTATAATGATATGAAGTGACTTGCCATAAACCATCCATTAACTCCTCATTCATCCAATTTGCATCTGCTTGTATTAAACAACATTAAACTCACCAACATTGCAGCTGTAGGGAAAGCTTGAATATCCACTTTCAAACTGCAAAGCTTTTGTTTCATAAAAATCCACCGAATCTTTTTCCCACTCAGCTCTGCACTTAGTTTTTCTTCTTTTTTAGTTCTATCTCACTACTAGAACGTTCTGACTCTGAGGTAGATAAGATTTTTGGCAGCATCCATTTGTTTTTTCAATGTTGTGGACCGGAGCGTGGTGAAATAGTTGCTAAAATACGATACTGCATAGTGATTGGCTCTGCTGCATGCCTATGAAGAGTACTGACCAATGAGCTGAGCCTAGCGCCCTTCCAGACACCAGGTTCCAGTGGCTTGCTTTCCTGTTCCTATAGCTCAGTCGGCTGCCCCTTCTTATTACTGCATGGGAGCGAGTGACTGAGAATCACCATAACGCGCTGTCATTTTTCCACGAGACAAAAATACGGGATTAAGTGCGTCCCGTATCGGTTCATTACGGGACAGGTCTTTTAGTTGCCAAATACGGTACGATCGTATCTTAGCAACTATTTCACGGTCCACAACATTGAAAAAACAAATGGATGCTGTTGACAGCCAAAAATCTTATCTACCTCAGAGTCAGAAAGTTCTAGTAGTGAGATAGAACTAAAAAAGAAGAAAAACTAAGTGCAGAGCTGAGTGGGAAAAATATTCGGTGGATTTTTATGAAACAAAAGCTTTGCAGTTTGAAAGTGGATATTCAAGCTTTCCCTACAGCTGCAATGTTGGTGAGTTTAATGTTGTTTAATACAAGCAGATGCAAATTGGATGAATGGGGAGTTAATGGATGGTTTATGGCAAGTCACTTCATATCATTATAATAAATCTAGAGTTGGGGGGGGGGTTCGTGGCAACATAGCGCGTCTCTCTGGTGCTGCTCTGCTGTAGCCTGGTTAATAAACCAGACCGAATCAGCCGTTGGCAAAAAACAGTGTTGTGTGATATTAGTCTGGCTTATTAGCCAGGCTAGCTCTGCTGACAACGGCGACATGACACAATAACAAATACGCATGTGGGGGTGCGGTCAACGAAGGTTGTAGGTGGAACAAATCGCAGTGTCCGTGACGGCTGTGTTTTGGGGCTGGTCTAGCTGCAGTGTGAGGAGACAATGTAGTCCGGTAGCAATACGGAAGAGTGTCTCTGACGTCAGAGCCACCCGTTAATATAAAATATCTAAACCCAGAGATTACACAAAAAATAATGCCAGGAAAGTGTTCTAAATCTTATAAACGTCATTGATATATATTTTTTGGCAAAAAGGGTGAAGTGTCCCTTTAAAGGTATATTCAGTGATTTTGCTTCATTCAAATATCACTTTTTTTATTTTTTATTTGGATAATCCTCCCTACTATAGAGTGTGCTGACCAGTTCCTCCCTGTCCCCAGTGAGCCCCTGGGGTAAAAAAAACCCTAGTTTCAGTTTTGGTGGCGGGTGGCAAAGCCTTCATCCAATCAGGATGAGAGGGGCCTTCCTCCAATCATGTGTGGGGGCGGGCCTTGGTGCACATGCTGTTGCACTTCCCACCACTGTAGAGCGTGTGCATGTGCACATTTTGTTACCGGGGCGGACTGGGTGGTTTTCCAAATCACCCAAATCACTGAATTCTCCTTTAACCGTTTTGCCGCCAGTCACATGGAAAACGAGAACCTACTCTTAAGAACCGCTGGAGCAGGGATGTGCCGATGAGACATTTTGGCCGATATCGATATCCTATATAATTCATTCCGAATCGATTATGACCTCATTCTATATTGAAAAATTATAATAATTTTGTCCATTCTGAAAAACACATGTAACAGGGTATCTGCACTGCAGGCTTATAGGCAAGTCTTATTTAACTTAATACCTTATATTTAATATTGTGAGCTTGTAGACCTGTTCAAGTTGTTACTTTCGGCTTGTTTATCCTTAAAGGACCACTTCACCACTTTTCAACTTATCTTCCTATAATTGGTCCTAACTAATGTTCATGATAAAATACCACAATTTTTTCCTACTCAGTCTGTGTCTCATAGGAAGGCTGTGGGCAGTTCAGAAACCCGTCCACCAGTGACATCATCGATGGTGAATCCAAGCTAATAGAAATGGCAGGCTTTCTTTTCCTGAAAAGTTGCAATGCAAAAGTTGAAGCCATCGTTCTCACGATAATAAAAATCTAAATATATTCTAAAACAAATCTTGTTTTAAAAAAATGATGATGTCACTGGTGGACGGGTGTCCGAACTGCCCAAAGCCCTCCTATGAGACACAGACTGAGTAGGAAAAAAATGGTGGTGTTTTATCATGAACATTCGTGAGGACCAATTATATGAAGAGATGTTGAAAAGTGGTGAAGTGGTCCTTTAAAGACAATCGGACCGTCTGATTGATTGGTCGAACTGATGCCGATGAATCAAAAAACAAAATGAATCGTCCGATACCGATGTGTTTGCAGATTAATCTCCCACCACTGGAGTATAGTGTAGTGATGTTTGATGTTTCATGATAAAAACTATGACCCACCTGGGGGTCCTCCTGGTGGTCCCCTATCCCAGTGACCCACCTGGGGGTCCTCCTGGTGGTCCCCTATCCCAGTGGTTCACAAACGTTTTCGTGTCAAGGACCCCCAAATCAACATTTATTAGGCCACGGACCCCCCATTTGAAAACATATGCCAGTGACCCCGATAAGGGAGGATTTTTACGGCTCTATCAGTGATTCCGAAACATATTAATTTCATGGACCCCCAGTTTCACATGCATTATGCTACAGATCCCTGATTTAATGGCATCGTACCCCAATCTATATTGTAAAACCGCTGTTAATTTAACTCAGAGAGTGTACAAATGGAACCAAATGGACCTTGGTTCCATTTGTACACTCTCTGAGTTACAGACCCATAAGGGTCCATTTGGTTCCTAACTATCTCTAATTGAGCTAGGTACCCCCTGGAACTCCATCAAGTTCCCCCAGGGGTCCCCGGACCCCACTTTGGGAAACCATGCCCTATCCAGAGAGCCGGTCCAACTGGAGAGACCCCCGCCTCACACACAGCAATGCACCACATGGAACAACTTGGAACAACTATGGTAAATTACTTTGTTTTCTCTTGATACAATAAATCTAAGTGCCTATGAAAGGATTCATTTATTGGGGCACGTGTGGCTGCATGTGGCTTCAGTCACAATCACAGCACAGCTGGCTATTGTTTCATGAGAACAATGGCTAAAGTGACATGACATCTGCATTTTAATCTTTGGCAAATCCGTTCAAAAATAGCATTGGACATCGTGGTCCAAAGTGCACAAAGTGTGGAAAGTGCACATTGACCTGTGTGTGTGTGTGTGTGTGTGTGTGTGTGTGTGTGTGTGTGTGTGTGTGTGTGTGTGTGTGTGTGTGTGTGTGTGTGTGTGTGTGTGTGTGTGTGTGTGTGTGTGTGTGTGTGTGTGTGTGTGTGTGTGTGTGTGTGTGTGTGTGTGTGTGTGTGTGTGTGTGTGTGTGTGTGTGTGTGTGTGTGTGCGTGTGACGCTCAAGCTTTAGTGCTCCTCAACCTCAACAGCTTAGTGGTGAGATGGGTAAGCCAAGAATGCTTCAGGAGTTTTAAGACCAGAAAAGATTGGGAACAGAGATGGGAAAGAATAGAACCGAACAGAACAGAACAGCAACTCACCCCTGGAACAACAACCACTTTACATATCATTTTGGGTGTCCTTGACATAAAAAAGTTTGAACACCACTGATACGTTTTTCAGAAAACAGTTTTAGAAGACATGAGTAAAATCGGCCTCAGGTCTTTCTTTTTTTTTTTTACCATCATTTTTTATCCCACGATTTTGTAACCCATTTTTCACCCCTGTGTCAATTATCTAATGTGATCCTGGGCTCTACACACCCTTCGCCAACCTGGGGAGAGCAACAAACTCATGCTTCCTTCATGCATGAGTGTCCAAGTTGCTCCTTTACACCTGACAGGGGGGAGTTTCCCTGGTTGGACGTAGCGTGTGGAAGGAACACGTTATTCCAACCAGTTCCTTTCCCCTCCATCAGGTGCCCCCGGCTGGCCAGCAGTGGGAGGCAGTATAGAGACCAGGATTCGGCCTCTGGTCTTAAAGGGACACTTCACCCTTTTTGCCAAATAATATATATCAATGACGTTTATAAGATTTAGAACACTTTCCTGGCGTTATTTTTTGTGTCATCTCTGGGTTTAGATATTTTAGATTAACGGATGGCTCTGACGTCAGTGACACTCTTCCGTATTGCTACCGGACTACATTGTCTCCTCACACTGCAGCTAGACCAGCCCCAAAACACAGCCGTCACGGACACTGCGATTTGTTCCACCTACAACCTTCGTTGACCGCACCCCCACATGCGCATTTGTTATTGTGTTTGTGTCATGTCGCCGTTGTCAGCAGAGCAGCACCAGAGAGACGCGCTATGTTGCCACGAATCCCCCCCCCCCCCCCCAACTCTAGATTTATTATAATGATATGACGTGACTTGCCATAAACCATCCATTAACTCCCCATTCATCCAATTTGCATCTGCTTGTATTAAACAACATTAAACTCACCA
>NC_136809.1:10123103-10235603 GCF_951216825.1 Electrona antarctica | reverse complement strand
GAGTGGGCCTGGGGTCTGAGGGTGGCAGGGAGCCCAACGCCAACACCTCTGATCTACAGTGGAGCAGGAAGGCAGCTATAAGGGGACCGCTGGCCTCAAAGCACCTCCACACACCGCACCGCTCACACAAACACACACAACGTTGATCTGTGATGACTGCAGGTGGCTTATACACCAGTGATTCTCAACCTGCGTCGGCGGTGACAATATTACATGTAGGCCCCCAAATAATTGGCAAAACGCTAAGATCAATATTTAAAAGAGTTATGTAAAAAATAAACACATGCCACGATATGTTTTCTTCAAAACCTTGGAACCTATAGGAACTTAAAGTATTAATCCAAGCTCATTAAAATGAACACGCTTTGAAAAATAAACGTGCACACGGTGTTAAGTGGTCAAATGGGTGGGCCATGAATGCTCTTGAGATTTTCAAGTGGGCCACTGATCCAGAAAAGGTCAAGGACCACCGGTATGAACCCATTTATAAATGTGCATATCTGATGTTAGTCACGCATTTTTCAATATTTGAGCTATGAACATTAGGTAACGTGGATGAAAATGTAGCATTTCAGACAATTCCCTTGTGCAACTCCCCACTTTTGAAAAAAAAGGGGCTACTATTCTCGAACAAAGACAAGGTCGTTACCCCAACCGCGAATGCACTAGTCGTGCAAAGCAAACGATAACACTGCTCGGCTTTGAAGCTTGCAAGCTTTGGTGTGTGTTTGTGATGTATAATTGAGAGACAGCCGACATTGAACCGTGTCTGAAGCCCGATTTACGCTTTGGTCATACGACGGTGCCGCATCGCGGAAAAACAGCCGTTCTACAACCACGCAACGCGTTCGCACCGCGTGGCGAGCTAAGAGCTTGCACTTCGGCTTAATTACAGCCCACAACGCTGTCTTACCGAGGTGCGTAAATTACGCATAAAGAGAGTGTTTTATTATTGGCAAGGCTGCGTGGAACGTACATGACTGATAATAATGAGAGTAGCCCCGGGCCGTGTCAAGTGCCTTGCATGATAATGTGAGTGCTGCATGGATCTGATCAAAGGCCCCTTTCATTCATGTGGAATGTGACGGTGAATTTTTGAAATGGCAGAGGAGAGGAGAGGAGAGAGAGCGTGAGAGGGTGAGTGTGAGTGAAGTACAGATTATAAGATAGAATGCTAAAGAGATTTAAAAAAAACAGAGGTATATAGCAGGAGGATGATGCGGGAGGTTGATGGACGGACCGAGTGTCTGCCTTTCACCTTGAACCTTTCCATCCTCAGAAGAGAGAAACAGCAACATTATCCAGTGAATACATATCAGCCTTGTGACATGGCAGGTGAATGCAGGAGGGAGCCTGGAGAAATGACATGCATTGGGTTAGACTCAGAGCAGAGAGAGATGGAGAGATGGAGGGAAAGAAGAAAGAGAGAGGGAGAGATGGAGATAGAGGGAAAGAGAGAAAGAAGGAGAGGGAGAGAATGAAACTGGAATTTCATCTAAGAACGAACGCATTATCGAACCTCTCATGGAATGTTATCTCAGGGAAAAAAATAGATTCCTCTTCAGCCCTCTCCCAGGGGAAGACGCTCTTTAAAACCCTGGAGAAATGAGTGTGTGTGTGTGTGTGTGTGTGTGTGTGTGTGTGTGTGTGTGTGCGTGTGTGTGTGTGTGTGTGTGCCTTCAACTCCTCCCCTTGTGGACACAGTGATATATACACTAACCCACAAGCCGACACGCAACAGGGAAAACACTACAGCGGCTGTTGTTGACTTGAGTGTCTCTCGGTCGGTGGATCTCTCCAGAGTTTGGCTGCGGACCACCGTGCAGTGTGTGGGGGGGATAATGAGGCCTGGAAATAGAGAGCGGGAAGGCAGAGGGGCTGGTGAAGAGGGAGGAAGACTGTTGGCAGGCTCGGGTGTCTGGGAGCCAGGCCTTCTCACACCAACAGTAACTTGGAGAGGAGGATGGTGGCACAGAGAGAGGGAGTGTATGTGGAAAGTATGTGTGGAGAAGGAGATGTGTGTGTGTGTGTGTGTGTGTGTGTGTGTGTGTGTGTGTGCGTGTGCGTGTGCGTGTGCGTGTGCGTGTGTGTGCGTGTGCGTGCGTGCGTGTGTTTGACTGTGTGTGCATGCGCGTGTTTGCAGTGTGATTACGGGCATGCAGTGCTGGTTGGAGTGTGAACGTGATCGTGAGATGGAGAGAGAGCATGAACGAAGGAGTGAGAGTGACTCAAGGAGAGAGGACACGCACATGTCCAGCCTTCTGCTGCGTCTTCCCAAGTGGTCGCCTGCCAGGAAGACAGCGCTGGTGTCAGACAGACAGACAGACAGACAGACAGACAGACAGACAGACAGACAGACAGACAGACAGACAGACAGACAGACAGAATGTGCGAGACAGAGAGTTTCGTGTCATTGTTTCTGCATCAGTCATCTTTATTGTCACAGGTTTTTCCTTTTCTTGTGCGCACTCCATCATTTTGTATAGTATAGAAGCAGGTCAATCAATCATAAGATATACAGCATACATAAATAGATGATGAAGATAGCATAATAGTAGCAGGTATTGCAATGTTTTAGAAGAGTGGTTCGCAAAGTGGGGGTGTTCCAGAGGGTCCTCGTGAGGCTAAATTAGTTACTTATTACCGATCACGGAGTAAATTTCCATTTCTATGCTGATGATACCCATGAAGCCATATCTTTCTGTAGCTCCAGGCGACCCTTGTGCTCCAAGCACATTGTTGACCTGTCTGTCCAGCATCAAATGCTATCTAGTGAGCAGAGAATCAATAATAAGTAGACTCTGTATCCTGACTGTATAAAGTAACACTAGAGTTCTATTGATTCTGAATAGAATTTTAATACACGCATTAATCATGTTACCATCTTACATTGCACACATTTGTCGTTGGACGATGCAAAAACGTTGATCCGCGCCTTTGTTTTCTCCCGGCTTGATTACTGCAATGCACTTTTTTCTGGCCTGCCAAAAAAACAACTGTGTCCAGTTAGTTTCCAATTGTCTGTTTCCCGGAATGTTTGTTGCATCGTAGCACGGTTTGCACGTCTGTTCCTGTTTGTTCTGCTACTAGACTGCTACTGCATGGTGTAAGTACTGGAGAAATTAACTATTGTCTTCCATGTCAATTTTGGTTCACCTTCCCTTGCTTTTGGGCCTAACATTGAAGAAAATAGTAACTGGCTGATTCAGATTCTAGAGTGGGCGAAAAAGAGATGGTGAGAGAGAGCATTTCTCTGGTCCTCTTCTCTCTCTGAAGGGCAGAGATGTCTTTTTTATGCTGGGCTGCACAGGAACGAGCCACAGCTGCAGCCCGTCGGTTCCTCATTCCTCTCCTGAGCCTGCTACTCTCTGGCCCCGCCCCTCCGTCCTCATTCCTCTCCTGAGCATGCTACTCTCTGGCCCCGCCCCTCCGTCCTCATTCCTCTCCTGAGCCTGCTACTCTCTGGCCCCGCCCCTCCGTCCTCATTCCTCTCCTGAGCCTGCTACTCTCTGGCCCCGCCCCTCCGTCCTCATTCCTCTCCTGAGCCTGCTACTCTCTGGCCCCGCCCCTCCGTCCTCATTCCTCTCCTGAGCCTGCTACTCTCCGGCCCCGCCCCTCCGTCCTCATTCCTCTCCTGAGCCTGCTACTCTCTGGCCCCGCCCCTCCGTCCTCATTCCTCTCCTGAGCCTGCTACTCTCCGGCCCCGCCCCTCCGTCCTCATTCCTCTCCTGAGCCTGCTACTCTCTGGCCCCGCCCCTCCGTCCTCATTCCTCTCCTGAGCCTGCTACTCTCCGGCCCCGCCCCTCCGTCCTCATTCCTCTCCTGAGCCTGCTACTCTCCGGCCCCGCCCCTCTGTCCTCATTCCTCTCCTGAGCCTGCTACTCTCTGGCCCCGCCCCTCCGTCCTCATTCCTCTCCTGAGCCTGCTACTCTCTGGCCCCGCCCCTCCGTCCTCATTCCTCTCCTGAGCCTGCTACTCTCTGGCCCCGCCCCTCCGTCCTCATTCCTCTCCTGAGCCTGCTACTCTCCGGCCCCGCCCCTCCGTCCTCATTCCTCTCCTGAGCCTGCTACTCTCTGGCCCCGCCCCTCCGTCCTCATTCCTCTCCTGAGCCTGCTACTCTCTGGCCCCGCCCCTCCGTCCTCATTCCTCTCCTGAGCCTGCTACTCTCTGGCCCCGCCCCTCCGTCCTCATTCCTCTCCTGAGCCTGCTACTCTCCGGCCCCGCCCCTCCGTCCTCATTCCTCTCCTGAGCCTGCTACTCTCCGGCCCCGCCCCTCCGTCCTCATTACTCTCCTGAGCCTGCTACTCTCTGGCCCCGCCCCTCCGTCCTCATTCCTCTCCTGAGCCTGCTACTCTCCGGCCCCGCCCCTCCGTCCTCATTCCTCTCCTGAGCCTGCTACTCTCTGGCCCCGCCCCTCCGTCCTCATTCCTCTCCTGAGCCTGCTACTCTCTGGCCCCGCCCCTCCGTCCTCATTCCTCTCCTGAGCCTGCTACTCTCTGGCCCCACCCCTCCGTCCTCATTCCTCTCCTGAGCCTGCTACTCTCAGGCCCCGCCCCTCCGTCCTCATTCCTCTCCTGAGCCTGCTACTCTCTGGCCCCACCCCTCCGTCCTCATTCCTCTCCTGAGCATGCTACTCTCTGGCCCCACCCCTCCGTCCTCATTCCTCTCCTGAGCCTGCTACTCTCCGGCCCCGCCCCTCCGTCCTCATTCCTCTCCTGAGCCTGCTACTCTCTGGCCCCGCCCCTCCGTCCTCATTCCTCTCTTGAGCCTGCTACTCTCCGGCCCCGCCCCTCCGTCCTCATTCCTCTCCTGAGCCTGCTACTCTCTGGCCCCGCCCCTCCGTCCTCTGCCATATACGCGTGTGCAGCACACACGCATGTGAGCACGCGCACTGTAGTTAGTAGTGACTTAGATGATTATTATTATAAAACATTATTAAACAATTAAGCCAAAGCCGAAAGCTACGAAAAAAAACAAATGGCAGGGAGAAAGTGAAAGAAGACTGAACTACTGCACACATTTGGGCATGTACAACTTCCTGGTCTCAACTACGTATGTTTCTTTCCTTCCATGGAGCACCATGGAGCAACATGGCGTTGCCCGTACGGTCTTCGCGTCTCGTCCTCTTTAGACAGTCCTTGGTTGTTGTTATGCACTGTTTGTTCCCACCACCACCCCAGCGCCACCGGTGGGCTCTGTTATTTCCGTCCCCCATGGGGGGTTGTTATTGTATCTATCTCCCTGCTCTTTATGTTTAATGATGGTGTTTATTGTGCCGAGCAGGGAGAAAATTGCAGCAGAGCCGAACGCCAAGATAATATATTATATGCACACTTGACAGACATTCTACTTACAAAGTTAAAAGAAGTCCATCGATCCGCATGAAAACTTTCTCAATCGACCGGGGGCTGTCTATTTGCTGAATAGCGTATCGTTTTTAATTCTTATTCTTGAATTTATTTAAAAAAATGTTTTAAATGTTTCATGCAATCATCGAGCTATAACATTGATCCCTTTGAATGTAAAGAAACAAGCCACAGAATAACACGAGGTTCGGTTGTACTGAAACGGAATGGCGTACAACAATATTGTTCACAATAAGATGATTATTAGGAAAGCCAGACAATAATGTCAGACAAATTATTGTTGGCTGCTAGGAGCGTCACGGAAAAAGTGAAAACAAGACTCACTCAAAGTACATTTTTAATGCACTTTTCCGGAAAGATGTATTAGTTGTACCGGGCAACAGGTCAAGATGTATTAGTTGTACCGGGCAACAGGTCAAGATGTATTAGTTGTACCGGGCAACAGGTCAAGATGTATTAGTTGTACCGGGCAACAGGTCAAGATGTATTAGTTGTACCGGGCAACAGGTCAAGATGTATTAGTTGTACCGGGCAACAGGTCAAGATGTATTAGTTGTACCGGGCAACAGGTCAAGATGTATTAGTTGTACCGGGCAACAGGTCAAAGATGTATTAGTTGTACCGGGCAACAGGTCAAGATGTATTAGTTGTACCGGGCAACAGGTCAAGATGTATTAGTTGTACCGGGCAACAGGTCAAGATGTATTAGTTGTACCGGGCAACAGGTCAAAGATGTATTAGTTGTACCGGGCAACAGGTCAAAGATGTATTAGTTGTACCGGGCAACAGGTCAAGATGTATTAGTTGTACCGGGCAACAGGTCAAGATGTATTAGTTGTACCGGGCAACAGGTCAAGATGTATTAGTTGTACCGGGCAACAGGTCAAGATGTATTAGTTGTACCGGGCAACAGGTCTGTGCCGTCGCTACATATACGCGGAATACGCACTGCGCGCAGGGCAACACGCCGAGGGGGGCAACAATACGCACTGCGCGCAGGGCAACACGCCGAGGGGGGCAACAATACGCACTGCGCGCAGGGCAACACGCCGAGGGGGGCAACAATACGCACTGCGCGCAGGGCAACACGCCGAGGGGGGCAACAATACGCACTGCGCGCAGGGCAACACGCCGAGGGGGGCAACAATACGCACTGCACGCAGGGCAACACGCCGAGGGGGGCAACAAAATGTGCCAAAAAGTGCCAAGCCGACCCTCATAATAACAATTTTCTCCGCGGCTCTGCCGCGTAATGACGAGTGGCCGTGTGTGTGTCCTCGCAAACGGCGAAAATACCCCAACTGAATGAGGAAACACATCGCTCTCGTCGGGAGGGGGAGCGGCTTTTGGATTTCCAGATGGGAATGACGACACATCACTCTGACAGCATCTGGATCCTCATATATGGAGATGATGACACATCACTCTGACAGCATCTGGATCCTCATATATGGATATGATGACACATCACTCTGACAGCATCTGGATCCTCATATATGGAGATGATGACACATCACTCTGACAGCATCTGGATCCTCATATATGGAGATGATGACACATCACTCTGACAGCATCTGGATCCTCATATATGGAGATGATGACACATCAATCTGACAGCAGACTTGAAACAGCATAAAAGACAGCTCTCGGCTTCCATCCCCCCGAACGGATAGCGGAGCGGTCTTGATACCGGAAGGTCGCCAGTTCGAATCAGCGGTCCGACACGTTAAAATTACCACCGCTGAAGTGCCCTTGAACAAGTCATTGAACCACTACGATGAAATGTTCTATGAGCAGGGCCTGGCTGGAAACAAGTTCTTGAGCTTAGCCCAGATACCCTGGGTAAATATAGTAATCATTTCATTTAATTTAATTTAATTTAATTTCAGATGCCAACCAACGCACACGGTATCTCTAACGATCTCAAATCCCCAGTCTACAGGACCCAAGCAAGACACAGGATACAGGATACTAGCACATAGGACACAGGACTCAAGACACCACACTCAAGACACAAAATCAAGAACACCTCAACACATACGAACCAAGGTGTCTGGCCTTACAACCCAGACCCCTTTGTACCGTATATACGACTCCTATACGCTCCGAGGTGTCTGGCTTTACAACCCAGATACCTTGCATAGCTTCACCAAGATCACTGTTCCAATTACCTCTGTTAAGCATCCCGGTTTAAGGTCTAATCGGACACCACTGAGGCGAGCCCTAACCTAACCTTTGAATAACAGTCCTTATCGACCCTATTTAACAATTACCATTAAAGATAATTGTGTTTCGCCAATTAATCCATTCAGGACGGGAACCCCTTTGAGTGTTTAAGCATTATGTTATACTTTAGCTATTGAAAAGTAGCAGATCTACAAGCTCATAGCGCGGCAGCTTTATAGCTATTTTTTGAAAAATCGTGAAAATGTGGCGCAAATCTTTGAATACTGTAGTGTATATTCTTTCAGAGCGAACGTTTTTAACTCAAATCTTTGCTTCTGGGGGGTCCCTGGAACAACAAAATGTTTTGGGGGTCCTTGACATTAAATAGTTTGAGAACCACTGACAGAAACATGGGTTTTTCAGAAAGCTGTCGTGATTTGTATAGAATCTGGTCTCAGTCCTAAATGGGTTAAAAGATAATTGTGTTTTGCCAATTAATTGGGTGCCAAATTGGGATGCCCTGGTGGCCCACCAGTGTGCCCCAGCCGCCCCAGCCCCGCAGGTTGGTTGTATTACCTCAGTAATGAGAGCGGTACGTCAGGGTGAATGGACGCCAGAGGGTCCCGGCCGGTCGGAGGACATTTCAGTATTCATCAGCACTCCTCACCATGGCTGCCGGCCACGGGGCTGGCTGGGCGGGAGGCACGCGCAGCAACATGAGTATATCTATGTTTTCATTGTAGGGCTGCCTCGGATGAAGGCAGCCAGGCTGTCTTCCTGTGGGCATGGTTGGCCCCGGCCGGCGCAGAGGCAGCCATGGAGGCAGCCGATCAATCGGCCGCTCGGCGCTCGCCTGAATCACCTCAAATTAATTTCCCCATGATCAGCTCCAGGTAGCTATCCGTTGCCATGCTGCTCTCCGCCCGTGCAGATCTATAATGCAAGCTGTGTGTGTGTGTGTGTGTGTGTGTGTGTGTGTGTGTGTGTGTGTGTGTGTGTGTGTGTGTGTGTGTGTGTGTGTGTGTGTTTGTGTGTTTTAGAGGCTTAAGAGAGAGCTGTGTGTGTGTGCGTGCGTGCGTGCGTGCGTGCGTGCGTGCGTGCGTATGTTTTCAAGGTTTGAGAGAGCGTTGTACATGTGATATGTGTTTGTTTTTCTCAGTGTGTGTGTGTGTGCTTTGTTTGTGCATTTGTAAGTGTGCTGTGTGTATGTCCTCGAAGACAAGGGGGTCAGAGCAAACCATATTGCTTGTTGAGAAATGAGGACCCATGGGTATTGACAGAGAACGAAAGAAAGAATGAGAGAGAGATAGGGAAGAGAGAGAGAGAGAGAGAGAGAGAGAGAGAGAGAGAGAGAGAGAGGGAGAGAGATAGGGAGGGGGGGAGGGGGAGGGAGAGCTGTGTGAGCAGAGAGTCTGTGGCCAGTGGATGCTGAACATTGTTTTTCTCCCATGGAACAAAACAAGTTGTCGACATGATATAGGAAGCATGCCAAGAACCTGAACAGCCGTAATGGAAGTATCCCTCATTTCTGACCAGGTGACTCACTCGGTTCAACACGCGGAGCCAATAACGGCCGCCAACCAACCAGGCATGCAGTATAATGACACCACGTAGAGAGAAGACACATTTCCATTCATCGCCACGCTGTGTTTCTGTGCCAAACACACCAGAGCACGTATACTCAAGTCCACGGGGGCCTTAGGCTTTGTGACGCATTCGGTCAACATGATGATGCAGTAGGTATAGGCCTATACCTGCGCACGCACGCACGCACGCACGCACGCACGCACGCACGCACGCAACGCACGCACGCACGCACGCACGCACGCACGCACGCACGCACGCACGCACGCACGCACGCACGCACGCACGCACGCACGCACGCACGCACGCACGCACGCACGCACGCACGCACGCACGCACGCACGCACGCACGCACGCACGCACACACACACACACACACACACACACACACACACACACACACACACACACACACACACACACACACACACACACACACACACACACACACACACACACACACACACACACACACACACACACACACACACACACACACACCTCCCCTCTGCAGTGCTCTAAGTGACTCATTCTACATGCCAGGAACCTCTTGAGAATTTTTGATTGGCTGTTGGAAATCAATGACATGTTTTCTCAATCAGTGGTTCTCAAACCTTTTCATGCTGTGGACCTCCATCTGAAGAAGAGGGAAAAAATGCAGAATAAAATAATACAAATATATTATATGTGACGCCTGATTTCTAGGTGTGCGAAAGTTTTCTCCTATATGTTGGCTATTCAAAAAGAGCAGATGTACAAGCTCATATCTACAAGCTGCTATTTGTGAATTCACAAATAAATATATTCACATGTGTTTGGTCGACAGGCATTAGTCCGACACCCTACACAGTGACAAAACTCAACCCTAAACCTAACCTCACAGGAAGCCATAGGTTAGTGTTAACCTGCAGTGGGTTAGTTTTAACCTGCCACACATGTCGGGAGCCACGGGTTAGTTTTAACCTGCCACTGGTTCGTTTTAACCTGCCATGCATGTCGGGAGCCACAGGTGAGTTTCAACCTGCCACGGGTTCGTTTTAAACCGGCCACGCATGTTGGGAGCAACGGCGTTGTCGGACTAATTAGCCCTGTGGGACTGTTAGTATGTCTAACCAACGTGACTGAGCAGGTAAACTTCTCTCTCCCAGGCTCCACTGAAATGTGCGGCGGCGAGTGGATTCAACTGGCAGGTTTTGAGGTCAGGTTTCACTGCGGTGACTTGAAAGCCTCAGTTTCTATCTGCCAGCTTGAGGTTGTTCTGCGCCTGATTTGGAAGAAGAAGAAAAACAAGCCATCCATTGAGGCAAAGGAGGTGGGATAGTGCAGCTTGGAATTATCATATGAGCCATCCGGCTCAGGCTCATATGAGCCAGGGCGGCTGTGGCTCAGGAGGTAGAGCAGGTCAGCCAATGATCCATGGGTCGGCGGTTCGAATCCCGGCTCCTCCTGTCTACATGTCGAAGTGTCCTTGGGCAAGACACTGAACCCCAAATTGCTCCCGATGTGCTGGTTGGTACCTTGCATGGCTTCCGCTGCAATCGGTGTATGAATGTGTGTGTGAATGGGTTAATGTAATGCACAATCGCCTGTAAAAAGCGCCTTGGATAAAGGCGCTATATAAATGCACCATTTACCATTTACCATCCTAAATCCTATAAATGAACCCATTACCATGCTTATTATTTCAGTCTAATATCTCACATATCATGGAGCCAGTAGGGGCTAAAACAGCAACCATAATAGTAGCGTCTCCAATCCGACCCATCTCCATTATACCGTCCACGTGTCAGCCGGCTAGCGAAGCAGAACGGGGGAGGAAGAGGGGGAGGAAGGGAATGGAAGAAACCCTAATGAGATAGGCGATAAGGAATGAAGGGACGGGACGTGCTGGCATTGACAAAGTGGGGAGGGGGATCGAGCGCTCTCATTGGAGAGAATCTAAACAGTTTGAATGGCTTGGAATGAAGTGCCATCATTTTTCACAGGCGTCGGGCTCTCGGTGCGCGAGGGGCTGGGGTGCGGCGGCGGCGGGCGCGGGGCATTGTTAGCTTATCCGGCCGGGGACGAGGACGAATTGCATCCGGGGAAGAAAATTACCGGCTGTTTTATCATTTCAAAGTAGCCTGCCTTGACGAAGCGCTTATGTCCGAGGAGCCATTTCTAATATTTGCCGCACATCACTTCACAGACACGCAAGAAGTATTTGGACCCGAACAAAAGATACATGATGAAGCCGTTTTTCTAAAATAGTGAAAATATTCCACGTTGTGAACAATTTTCACTATTTGTTATATATTTTGTTTATTTAAAAATATTCTTAAATTATTTAGATTATGTTTTTTGTATAAATCATGAAAAAGGAATTGAGAAAAAAAGAGAAGAAGAAAAAGACACATCATGACCCATTACAAACAGATTCGTGACATCCCAAAATAGGTCCCGACCGACTGTTTGGGAACCGCTGGGCAGTTTTGAACACAAACCGCAGTGGAAGTGCAGCTTGTCAACATTGCTAATTTTTCTGCGCTTGCCGCTGAAATATCCTCCCCATTACCCCCCCCCCCCCCCCCCCCTGGCTCCAGTGGCAGCAGCCTGAAATGATTCAGTGGGGTTTGGCTGGGGTAATATGGAGGCAGTCATTATGTTTGTACTGTGTAGCAGATAATGGCCTCTGCTTGGTCTCCGTGTCTCATTTCCTCTCCTGTTTGCTTTGTAATAAACTTTTGAGAGAGCCAGGGAGAAGTCTATATAGATCACTTCTACGCATGCTTTTCCTTCTCACCAGCTATATGACGTCCATTGGCTTCATATCATCACAGATTAGGCACCCCTTTTGGTGTTAGCATTATGTTATGCTTTAGCTATTGAAAAATAGCAGATCTACAAGCTCATAGCGTGCCACCGAGTGGCGCGCTACGAGCTTGTAGGTCTGCTATTTTTGAAAAATCGATGAACGACTGACATAGAAACATAGCTTTTTCAGAAAACTGTCAGGATGTAGAAGACATTTTTAGAATCTGATCTCAGGTAAAATGGGTTAAATACCACCGAGTAGAAACGAACGAGAGAAAAACGTCTTCCATTATCCAGGAGATGACCATATATGGGATGTGTAATCTAATTGTGTATGTATAATATGTTTTAAATAATCATATTTGTCTTGCATTCGCAAGCTTATATAGGGTAAGTGATATTTTCTTGGTTAAAACGAAACATTGTTTTTTGTTAAAAAGTGAAAGCTCTACACGCCAATAGTAGTCATTGCTATAGAGTGTTTGTTCAGTAACAGGGTTCTCCCTGTCTCTCCAGCTCTTTAATAAACAGAAAAATACATTTCCAGGTACAGTAGGTTCACTTACTGTACCTGTACAGCTTATAGTGTTCCAGTTCCAAAGTTGTCTGCTCATTTCTTTGTGACATTACTTACAACTAGAGCGGGAGAAACATGGAGACTCCTGTTTCTGAACAAACACTCTATAGCCATGAGTACTACCATGAGAATATAGAGCTATTTAACAATGAAAAATAAAATCCCTTACCCTACCTTTAAGTACAGTGATCAAGTAAATGTACTTAGTTCCTGTCCAGAACTGATCATAGCAGAGCCGAGGTCAGTGACCATGTTACGGCCCTATGTGGCCTTAGTGTTGTGGTTTGTGTTTAATCCACTGTCAGTGTTTTTCAGTGCTGTATGATGATTGGAGGGTGGATTGGAGGAGTGGCTTGGTGCCTGGAGACACCTGGGCCTCATTTTCAATCAGCCAGCCACCAGTATAAAAGCCTGGGAGAAGCTCCTCGTCAGTCTTGCCATCCGTCACCTGTGCTGCTGAACCCAGTCTGTAGCTAGGGTAGTGTCTGTATGCTGTGTGCCTCACCTGCTTAGTTCGAGGTTTCTTTATTTACTGTGTGTTTAAAGAACAGACCAACCTAGTAATCATTGTACGCAAACCGCTGTCAAAGTATCCCAAACCCCTTTCCTGTATCAAAAGAAGGGAAGCTGTATGGTAAGGGTGTGCTGCTATTTTATTTTGTTGCCCCAGGGCGCCTAGATTGTAATTTTCTTTTTGGTGTAGTTTAGGATTGTTTTGTTTCTTTTCTAGGTAGGGGGCGGGGTTTGTTTGTTAGTTATTTTAGCATTAGCCACCTTGACGATATATATATATACATGCTTGCCCTATCTTCTAGCTACTGTGAAATTCTTTTCTCAATAAATGTACACATTTTTGCCTGAACTGGTTTGTGATCCTTTACAGCCACACACACATATTACTCCTTTGGAGCCAAGACCCCACATAGGGTCATAAGGTCGTAATGGACCATAGCAGAGGTCAGTGAGGTGTCATTCTGGCCACCTCGTCCGCACGCACGCACGCACGCACGCACGCACGCACGCGCACACACACGCGAGGCCACAGTGTCACTCCTATGATGGATGGAGTCTGTCTGTCTCCAAGGACGGGGACACAAAGACAGGCAGGCACATGGCTGTCTGTGACCGTGTGTTGCTTCGGTAACAGGTACCCTCGTTTGTTTTTTCCGCTGACCTCACGCCGACCGCTCGGTACGGCGGTTCTTGTATTCTTAATTTTGTTTTACTGAGAATAAGGTTATGAATATCAATATGGTATAGGTTTAACCTGTTTTACTGAGAATAAGGTTATGAATATCAATACGGTATAGGTTTAACCGTCTAAGCTGAGAATAAGGTTATGAATATCAATATGGTACAGGTTTAACCGTCTAAGGTTATGAATATCAATATGGTATAGGTTTAACCGTCTAAGGTTATGAATATCAATATGGTATAATTAGGTTTAACCGTCTAAGCATCATTTACTTAGGTTACTTTAGGAATTGAGCTGTTCCGCCGGATGTACAACTGGAGCGAGTTCGTTGGTCAGGTGCTCACGGTGAAACGCCAAAAGTTGATGATGGAGTAAGTTGTCCGTCTCTATTCCCTGGAGTGTGCAGTCCCTTCCCTGGAAGATTTATTTCTCTTTTGATCTCCATATGTGGAACTGACTATCATCACCTGGATCTCCATATGTGGAACTGACTATTGTCACCTGGATCTCCATATGTGGAACTGACTATCATCACCTGGATCTCCATATGTGGAACTGACTATTGTCACCTGGATCTCCATATCTCCAGATCTCCAGATTACCTTTTCTGTCATATATTAGACCCACTCCTCATTACAATCACATTCCATTTTATCCCCTGTCTAGACAATAGATACAGGGCCTGTTTCATCTCATGCAACTCGTTTTGTAGCATAAAATAACGTTATTTTGTTATAAATGGTTCTCACTAATGTTCATTACGAGATGATTTTGGACTTGCCTGCATCTCGGAAGTTCAACTAACACATTTTCAAAGTTATTTTCATATAATTGGTCCTCACTAATGTTCATTATGAGATGTTTTTGGACTTTTGGGAAGTGGGCCTGTGGATAGTACTGAAGATAATGGAAATGACAGCCTTTCTCTTCCTTGAAAGTTAGCACATGACAATCGATCCATTGTACTTGCACCAAGAAGAAAACATAATTTCGCTGTCTACCCCTGACCCAAATTTAGAAAAATGAACAAATGAACTACTTAACCACTCACTTGAAGAATATTGAAGTAAAAATTAATAAATAGTAGATTTATTTTTTCACCATATATTTAGTTTTCAAAGGGTCTTTTGAAATGATAGTATACTATGTATTTTTGGTAGGAGGCATTCAAAAAAAGCAATATTTACTAAAAATTACATTTACTGACTGACATAATGCTGGTTTACCAAACCCATTGTTTGGCAAACTATGTATAGGTGTTATTAGCAGAGAGACGGCCACCCTGCGCTGATGAAAGCTCTCTGTCTCTCTCTCTCTCGTACTTTTACATTGCCAAAGCAAATGTGGAACAAGACAATCAAGATAAAACAATGTATGTACAAATAAATATTGAATCTAAATAGGAATACAATAAAGGTATAAACAGAGCTGTGTTACATTAGTACTTTGGGTAATACCATCTTGTGAAACTATGAAAAGATTTTTCTGGCAGAGATAGTTATACATCCATATAAGAGATGTTAGCTTTATACTTTTACAATGTTTTTGCATTCACTTGTATAAAAACATTTGCGACAAGTAGCAGACTTGTTTTCTGTCTGGTGGTTGTGCTTGTGTTAGTCCCAGAACTATAACTAGCTGGCTGAGGGGACATCTTTCCAGGGATTCACTGTGTGTTGAGGGCCTTTTTGTGGAGCGTGTCTGGTTCACTTTCCTTTAGGTGGTTATACAATTTCAATGCTCTCTTTTGGGTGTTGATAAATAGTGTGTATCGTCCTAAATCTGCTCTGCATGCGTTATTTGGTGTTTTCCGTTGGATGCGGAGAATGGATTTGCAGAATTCTGCATGCAGTCTCAATTTGGTGTTTCTCTCTCTCTCTCTCTCTCTCTCTCTCTCTCTCTCTCTCTCTCTCTCTAGAAGAGAGAGAGCTAGGGAGACAGAGAGAGAGAAGGGGGTCTCTCTCTCTTCCTCTCTCCGTTATCTCTCTCTCTCCGTCCTCTTTGTCTGACCGTCTCTCAGCATCCATAAACCTCCCGCCCTGTGACTCCCCATCTCTTCTCTGTCGGCCCCTCTCTCACCCTCTCAATCACTCTGTCTGTTGGCTCATCTCCCTCGCACTGTCGCACGCACACACTATATTTGTGAGGACATTAACATTTTTAGGATGGCAATTTTATGAATGCCATTCAAAACGAAAAGATTTAACACTAACCCTAAAGCCACACAAGGCGGATCTACAAGCTCCCCAAGCGTCATGCTGCGACAATGCTGTTGTGGGCTTGTGGATCTGCCATTTTCCATGTCCGACACCGGCAATCAACTAAGACTAAATCGGATATAACTCGAAACCTAACCCCTAAATGCCTATATCATAACCCCAATCCTAACCTGAATCTTTCTAACTATTTTCAAATGTTACTATATACTAGTGGGGACATTTGGCCCTCAGACGCGCAAGCACGCGCACGCACGCACGCTCTCGCTCTCGCTCTCTCTCTCACTCTCACTCTCTCACTCTCTCACTCTCTCTCACTGGTCCTGGTCCACTCCCCCGCCTCCATCCATCCTTCGTCTTGTCCATCAGGCACACTGATTGGCAGTTAATTACCAGCGCTGTGACAGCCGACCATTCCCAGTACCGAGAGGCTGTCTGAAACCTGAACCAGACTCCGTCGTACGCCGGTCTTCCCTCGCCGTACTATACGGTAAAATCAGTCGTACGAGTATAAATCAGGCCCATGAGCCAGTTCCCTGACAACTCTGTTGTGTTTACGCTGGTGGTGGGTGAGGCGGAGGAGGGCGGGGCACGCGTCCTGTTCCTGTGGCCAGCTCTTGTGAGGCAGCGGCCAGGGATGGCCAGTTTGTTCAGCTGTGGTCTATACGTTGTACACAAATGCTTGAGAGCTACGTTCAAAATGACCGGCTCAACAAGATCTACCCATGCACCCAAAAGGTACATACTATTTAGAGACCTGGATTACTGCATGTTTTTTGTGAGGGTGCCTACCCTGGGGGACATGGGGAGAACATGCAAACTCCACACACAGGGTCCTTTTGCCAACCCCATCCTGTGGTGTGGGCACTGATGGTGTGGGGGAGGGGGCACGCCCCCAGCACCCACGGCATCCCCAGTGGGAATCGAGCCCAGGACCTTCTAGCTGTGAGGCAACAGCACTACGGACTGTGCCACCATGCCCCTTCCCAATGTTAAGTTAATGTCTATGTGAGCCAGAGGTTGTGAGTTCAAACCCAGATGAACTCTGTGTACTTACACTCTGGAGCATGTTTTGGAGAAGAATACTGGAAAGAGACGGAAAGCTGAGGAGGTTCTCAAAGGTCTCTCTAGGTTAAGACACTTTGTATGTGAGCCACAGGTCGTGGGTTCAATCCAGTCCTTCTGCTCATCACATGTTTTAAAAGTGACGTCCATAAGAACACCCTAAAACTGTGATAGGTCACAGAGAACATGGTGGCTCCTTCTATTAAGACACTGTGTAATATGTATGATCCTCAGGTTGTTGGTTCGAATCCAGACAAGGCTCTTCTATCTGAATCATAGATGAGGGTCTGTTGCCAAATACCTATATTACTTTGGGTGTCCTTGACATGACAATGTTTGAGAATCACTGTGTTGATGTGAAGAGGCAGCTGAATGGGTAGAGGGGCTGCTTGGCAAGCCAAAAGTCCTTGGTTTGAATCCTGGTCCTGGCAATGTGTCAAGGCCCTATTAAACTGCTCTTCTGTGGGAAGCGGACAAACTGATTTTTCCCTGTGGCATTAAAGCAGCATTACTTTTTGGGGTGTCAATAGTCAATGGCAGATTTTGGCAGGTCAAAAAAAATCACTTTTACCTAGAAAGTGATTTTCATATATTTTATTTCATACAGCTTATCACAGAGTGCCACCATGCTCTCTGAGAATCTCTCCTCAGCTTTCCATCTCTTCCCAGTGTTCTTCTGGATGTTATTCTCCAAAACATGCTGCAGAGTGAATAGGACAAACTCAGCTGGATTTGAACTCACAACATCTGGCTCACATCATCTTAACAAGGGTGCCACTGATATGAGCTCTCTGTGATCTTAAGTTGTTCTTCTTGGTGTCACTTTTCAAATGGGGCCTTGGGATCATGTACAGAGCATTGTAATGGTGTTTGCTGTGCATCAAAGGTATCTTTAGTACTTTTAAGTGTTATCATGGATGTTAATCAGATAATAAATATGACAGAACATGACAGAACATAGACAGCCTGGTAGCTCAATGTGTTAAGTCGCTGTCAACATGATCCAGATGGTGTGGGTTCAAATCCCTCTCTGAAACTTTACTTTGAGGAAAGAAGATGCTGGAACCTTTTACTTTGAAATGTTTTGTAGTTTCTGAGTTATTTAACTTAAACGCAAAAGGCATCTAGGAAAAAAGACGAAAATCACTCCGAGACCATGGGCTATAGTCCATGGTCTTGTGTGATTTTCGTCTTTTTTTCAAATCCTCAAAAATGATGAAAAACGGCATGCCATACCCATAGTATGCTGTCCGAGACCATGGGAAATATAGTGGTTTCAAATTTGTGAAGTTTATAATGGGGCTCAATGGTAGATAGTGGCACGTCAAAAAATCACTTTCACCTAGAAACTCCATTCACACTCTTTATAATTCAGCTTACTGTGGAGACACATGCTGGAACTTTTTACTTTGAAATGTTTTGTAGTTTCTGAGTTATTCAACTTAAACGCCCAATGCATTCTCAATGGCAATAGCACAAACTTTGGCATGCTACTAGTCCTACATACTTACACCTAGAAACCCCATTCAAACCTATTTAGGTTCATCTTACGGTGGTGCCTGAAAAGGAATCTTTGAAATGTTTCATAGTTTTATAAATATAGTGCTTTTAAATTTGAGAAATTCAGAATGGGGGTCAATGGCAGATTTTGGCAAGTAAAGATTTGAGTGGGGTTTGAACCCACAACCTCTGGATCATGCAGCCAGTGTGCTAAGTCACTGATCTACTTGCTACCTGCCACAATGCAGTCTGCTGTTCCCTTTGAGTACAACATTGATACAAAAATAAAATACAAAAAATAAAATAACAGGAGATTTGTCTATTGTTTCTTTTGCTGTTGTTTATCTCTAGACGTTCGAATGTTTATGAACCACAATGGAAACAAGTCTCTCGCTCTTCTGTCATTATCTATTCGGCCTTTTAAGAACAGCATGCACAGTGGCTCACTGGGTACAGAGCCTACCTGGGAATCAGGAGGCCCCAGGTTCAAGTCCTGGCTCTGACATAGTGTCCCAAAATCATGAAAATATGACATACTATAGTATGCCGTCCCAAACCATGGACTATAGTATGTTGTTTTTTTATGATTTTCATCTTTTTTTCAAATCCTCCAAAATCACGAAAAACGACATGCTATAGTATGCCGTCCGAAACTAAATATGAGAAATGTATAACTTTGGCATGCTACTAGTCCTACATACTTACACCTAGAAACCCCATTCAAACCTATTTAGGTTCATCTTACGGTGGACATGTTTGCCTGAAAAGGAATCTTTGAAATGTTTCATAGTTTTAGCATGCCGTTTTTCATCATTTTTGAGGATTTGAAAAATAGACGAAAATCACTCCGAGACGATGGGCTATAGCCCATGGTCTCGAACGGCATACTATAGCATGCCGTTTTCCATCATTTTTGAGGATTTGAAAAAAAGACGAAAATCACTCCGAGACCATGGGCTATAGCCCATCGTCTCGGAGTCATTTTCGTCTTTTTTTCAAATCCTCGTTTTTCATAATTTATGACCATGGGCTATAGCCCATATCGGACGGCATACTATAGCATGCCGTTTTGCATCATTTTTGAGGATTAAAAAAAAAGATGAAAATGACTCCGAGACGATGGGCTATAGCCCATGGTCTCGGAGTGATTTTTGTCTTCCTCAAAAATGATGAAAAATGGCATGCTATAGTATGCCGTCTGAGGCCATGGGCTGAACTTGAACCCACGACCTGTGGCTCACATAGACAGCAGCTTATCACAGAGTGCCACCATGCTCTCTGAGAATCTCCTCAGCTTTCCATCTCTTTCCAGTTCTCTTCTGGATGTTATTCTGCAAAACATGCTGCAGAGTGAAAGTACGAGGAACTCAGCTGGATTTGAACTCACAACCTCTGGCTCACATGGACGTCATCTTAACAAGGGTGCCACTGGGCTCTCAGTGATTTTTAGGTCGTAAGTTGTTCTTCTTGGTGTCACTTTTCAAATGGGGCCTTGGGATCATGTACAGAGCATTTGAATGGTGCTGTGCATCAAAGGTGTCTTTAGTGCTTTTAAGTGTTATCGTGGATGTTAATCAGATAATACAGAGGAGAAACCATTACAGGACACAGACAGCCTCCCCATTGGTGGATGTGATCCTGGCAGCCAGCCCAGGTGTGTTCTGGTCCCGTTGATTGAGCTGAGAAGGACCTAAGGTTTATAGGTCCTGCTCTGCTCAATCAACAGGACCAGAACACACACTCGTTACTTTTCTTCCAGTTTATTATACTCGTCGTCACGCTACTAGTCCTACATACTTACACCTAGAAACCCCATTCAAACCTACTTAGGTTCATCTTACGGTGGACATGTTTGCCTGAAAAGGAATCTTTGAAATGTTTCATAGTTTTAGAAATATAGTGCTTTCAAATTTGAGAAATCTACAATGGGGCTCAATGGCAGATATTGGCACGTCAAAAAAGCACTTTCACCTAGAAACTGCATTCACACTGTTTCAAATTCAGCTTACTGTGGAGACACATGCTGGAACTTTTTACTTTGAAATGTTTTGTAGTTTCTGAGTTATTTAACTTAAACGCCCAATGCATTCTCAATGGCAATAGCACAAACTTTGGCATGCTACTAGTCCTACATACTTACACCTAGAAACCCCATTCAAAACTATTTAGGTTCATCTTACGGTGGACATGTTTGCCTGAAAAGGAATCTTTGAAATGTTTCATAGTTTTAGCATGCCGTTTTTCATAATTTTTGAGGATTTGAAAAAAAGATGAAAATCACTCCGAGACGATGGGCTATAGCCCATGGTCTCGAACGGCATACTATAGCATGCCGTTTTCCATCATTTTTGAGGATTTGAAAAAAAGACGAAAATCACTCCGAGACCATGGGCTATAGCCCATCGTCTCGGAGTCATTTTCGTCTTTTTTTCAAATCCTCGTTTTTCATCATTTATGACCATGGGCTATAGCCCATATCGGACGGCATACTATAGCATGCCGTTTTGCATCATTTTTGAGGATAAAAAAAATAATATGAAAATGACTCCGAGACGATGCCCATGGTCTCGGAGTGATTTTTGTCTTCCTCAAAAATGATGAAAAATGGCATGCTATAGTATGCCGTCTGAGGCCATGGGCTGAACTTGAACCCACGACCTGTGGCTCACATAGACAGCAGTTTATCACAGAGTGCCACCATGCTCTCTGAGAATCTCCTCAGCTTTCCATCTCTTTCCAGTTCTCTTCTGGATGTTATTCTGCAAAACATGCTGCAGAGTGAAAGTAGGAGGAACTCAGCTGGATTTGAACTCACAACCTCTGGCTCACATGGACGTCATCTTAACAAGGGTGCCACTGGGCTCTCAGTGATTTTTAGGTTGTAAGTTGTTCTTCTTGGTGTCACTTTTCAAATGGGGCCTTGGGATCATGTACAGAGCATTTGAATGGTGCTGTGCATCAAAGGTGTCTTTAGTGCTTTTAAGTGTTATCGTGGATGTTAATCAGATAATACAGAGGAGAAACCATGACAGGACACAGACAGCCTCCCCATTGGTGGATGTGATCCTGGCAGCCAGCCCAGGTGTGATCTGGTCCCGTTGATTGAGCTGAGAAGGACCTATAAACCTTCAAGGTTTATAGGTCCTGCTCTGCTCAATCAACAGGACCAGAACACACACTCGTTACTTTTCTTCCAGTTTATTATACTCGTCGTCACGCTACTAGTCCTACATACTTATACCTAGAAACCCCATTCAAACCTACTTAGGTTCATCTTACGGTGGACATGTTTGCCTGAAAAGGAATCTTTAATGTTTCATAGTTTTAGAAATATAGTGCTTTCAAATTTGAGAAATCTACAATGGGGCTCAATGGCAGATATTGGCACGTCAAAAAAGCACTTTCACCTAGAAACTGCATTCACACTGTTTCAAATTCAGCTTACTGTGGAGACACATGCTGGAACTTTTTACTTTGAAATGTTTTGTAGTTTCTGAGTTATTTAACTTAAACGCCCAATGCATTCTCAATGGCAATAGCACAAACTTTGGCATGCTACTAGTCCTACATACTTACACCTAGAAACCCCATTCAAAACTATTTAGGTTCATCTTACGGTGGACATGTTTGCCTGAAAAGGAATCTTTGAAATGTTTCATAGTTTTAGCATGCAGTTTTTCATCATTTTTGAGGATTTGAAAAAAAGATGAAAATCACTCCGAGACGATGGGCTATAGCCCATGGTCTCTAACGGCATACTATAGCATGCCGTTTTCCATCACTTTTGAGGATTTGAAAAAAAGACGAAAATCACTCCGAGACCATGGGCTATAGCCCATCGTCTCGGAGTCATTTTCGTCTTTTTTTCAAATCCTCGTTTTTCATCATTTATGACCATGGGCTATAGCCCATATCGGACGGCATACTATAGCATGCCGTTTTGCATCATTTTTGAGGATTAAAAAAAAAGACGAAAATGACTCCGAGACGATGGGCTATAGCCCATGGTCTCGGAGTGATTTTTGTCTTCCTCAAAAATGATGAAAAATGGCATGCTATAATATGCCGTCTGAGGCCATGGGCTGAACTTGAACCCACAACCTGTGGCTCACATAGACAGCAGCTTATCACAGAGTGCCACCATGCTCTCTGAGAATCTCCTCAGCTTTCCATCTCTTTCCAGTTCTCTTCTGGATGTTATTCTGCAAAACATGCTGCAGAGTGAAAGTAGGAGGAACTCAGCTGGATTTGAACTCACAACCTCTGGCTCACATGGACGTCATCTTAACAAGGGTGCCACTGGGCTCTCAGTGATTTTTAGGTTGTAAGTTGTTCTTCTTGGTGTCACTTTTCAAATGGGGCCTTGGGATCATGTACAGAGCATTTGAATGGTGCTGTGCATCAAAGGTGTCTTTAGTGCTTTTAAGTGTTATCGTGGATGTTAATCAGATAATACAGAGGAGAAACCATGACAGGACACAGACAGCCTCCCCATTGGTGGATGTGATCCTGGCAGCCAGCCCAGGTGTGATCTGGTCCCGTTGATTGAGCTGAGAAGGACCTATAAACCTTCAAGGTTTATAGGTCCTGCTCTGCTCAATCAACAGGACCAGAACACACACTCGTTACTTTTCTTCCAGTTTATTATACTCGTCGTCACGCTACTAGTCCTACATACTTACACCTAGAAACCCCATTCAAACCTACTTAGGTTCATCTTACGGTGGACATGTTTGCCTGAAAAGGAATCTTTGAAATGTTTCATAGTTTTAGAAATATAGTGCTTTCAAATTTGAGAAATCTACAATGGGGCTCAATGGCAGATATTGGCACGTCAAAAAAGCACTTTCACCTAGAAACTGCATTCACACTGTTTCAAATTCAGCTTACTGTGGAGACACATGCTGGAACTTTTTACTTTGAAATGTTTTGTAGTTTCTGAGTTATTTAACTTAAACGCCCAATGCATTCTCAATGGCAATAGCACAAACTTTGGCATGCTACTAGTCCTACATACTTACACCTAGAAACCCCATTCAAAACTATTTAGGTTCATCTTACGGTGGACATGTTTGCCTGAAAAGGAATCTTTGAAATGTTTCATAGTTTTAGCATGCCGTTTTTCATAATTTTTGAGGATTTGAAAAAAAGATAAAAATCACTCCGAGACGATGGGCTATAGCCCATGGTCTCGAACGGCATACTATAGCATGCCGTTTTCCATCATTTTTGAGGATTTGAAAAAAAGACGAAAATCACTCCGAGACCATGGGCTATAGCCCATCGTCTCGGAGTCATTTTCGTCTTTTTTTCAAATCCTCGTTTTTCATAATTTATGACCATGGGCTATAGCCCATATCGGACGGCATACTATAGCATGCCGTTTTGCATCATTTTTGAGGATTAAAAAAAAAGACGAAAATGACTCCGAGACGATGGGCTATAGCCCATGGTCTCGGAGTGATTTTTGTCTTCCTCAAAAATGATGAAAAATGGCATGCTATAATATGCCGTCTGAGGCCATGGGCTGAACTTGAACCCACGACCTGTGGCTCACATAGACAGCAGCTTATCACAGAGTGCCACCATGCTCTCTGAGAATCTCCTCAGCTTTCCATCTCTTTCCAGTTCTCTTCTGGATGTTATTCTGCAAAACATGCTGCAGAGTGAAAGTAGGAGGAACTCAGCTGGATTTGAACTCACAACCTCTGGCTCACATGGACGTCATCTTAACAAGGGTGCCACTGGGCTCTCAGTGATTTTTAGGTTGTAAGTTGTTCTTCTTGGTGTCACTTTTCAAATGGGGCCTTGGGATCATGTACAGAGCATTTGAATGGTGCTGTGCATCAAAGGTGTCTTTAGTGCTTTTAAGTGTTACCGTGGATGTTAATCAGATAATACAGAGGAGAAACCATGACAGGACACAGACAGCCTCCCCATTGGTGGATGTGATCCTGGCAGCCAGCCCAGGTGTGATCTGGTCCCGTTGATTGAGCTGAGAAGGACCTATAAACCTTCAAGGTTTATAGGTCCTGCTCTGCTCAATCAACAGGACCAGAACACACACTCGTTACTTTTCTTCCAGTTTATTATACTCGTCGTCACGCTACTAGTCCTACATACTTACACCTAGAAACCCCATTCAAACCTACTTAGGTTCATCTTACGGTGGACATGTTTGCCTGAAAAGGAATCTTTGAAATGTTTCATAGTTTTAGAAATATAGTGCTTTCAAATTTGAGAAATCTACAATGGGGCTCAATGGCAGATATTGGCACGTCAAAAAAGCACTTTCACCTAGAAACTGCATTCACACTGTTTCAAATTCAGCTTACTGTGGAGACACATGCTGGAACTTTTTACTTTGAAATGTTTTGTAGTTTCTGAGTTATTTAACTTAAACGCCCAATGCATTCTCAATGGCAATAGCACAAACTTTGGCATGCTACTAGTCCTACATACTTACACCTAGAAACCCCATTCAAAACTATTTAGGTTCATCTTACGGTGGACATGTTTGCCTGAAAAGGAATCTTTGAAATGTTTCATAGTTTTAGCATGCCGTTTTTCATCATTTTTGAGGATTTGAAAAAAAGATGAAAATCACTCCGAGACGATGGGCTATAGCCCATGGTCTCGAACGGCATACTATAGCATGCCGTTTTCCATCATTTTTGAGGATTTGAAAAAAAGACGAAAATCACTCCGAGACCATGGGCTATAGCCCATCGTCTCGGAGTCATTTTCGTCTTTTTTTCAAATCCTCGTTTTTCATAATTTATGACCATGGGCTATAGCCCATATCGGACGGCATACTATAGCATGCCGTTTTGCATCATTTTTGAGGATTAAAAAAATATATGAAAATGACTCCGAGACGATGCCCATGGTCTCGGAGTGATTTTTGTCTTCCTCAAAAATGATGAAAAATGGCATGCTATAGTATGCCGTCTGAGGCCATGGGCTGAACTTGAACCCACGACCTGTGGCTCACATAGACAGCAGCTTATCACAGAGTGCCACCATGCTCTCTGAGAATCTCCTCAGCTTTCCATCTCTTTCCAGTTCTCTTTTGGATGTTATTCTGCAAAACATGCTGCAGAGTGAAAGTAGGAGGAACTCAGCTGGATTTGAACTCACAACCTCTGGCTCACATGGACGTCATCTTAACAAGGGTGCCACTGGGCTCTCAGTGATTTTTAGGTTGTAAGTTGTTCTTCTTGGTGTCACTTTTCAAATGGGGCCTTGGGATCATGTACAGAGCATTTGAATGGTGCTGTGCATCAAAGGTGTCTTTAGTGCTTTTAAGTGTTATCGTGGATGTTAATCAGATAATACAGAGGAGAAACCATGACAGGACACAGACAGCCTCCCCATTGGTGGATGTGATCCTGGCAGCCAGCCCAGGTGTGATCTGGTCCCGTTGATTGAGCTGAGAAGGACCTATAAACCTTCAAGGTTTATAGGTCCTGCTCTGCTCAATCAACAGGACCAGAACACACACTCGTTACTTTTCTTCCAGTTTATTATACTCGTCGTCACGCTACTAGTCCTACATACTTACACCTAGAAACCCCATTCAAACCTACTTAGGTTCATCTTACGGTGGACATGTTTGCCTGAAAAGGAATCTTTGAAATGTTTCATAGTTTTAGAAATATAGTGCTTTCAAATTTGAGAAATCTACAATGGGGCTCAATGGCAGATATTGGCACGTCAAAAAAGCACTTTCACCTAGAAACTGCATTCACACTGTTTCAAATTCAGCTTACTGTGGAGACACATGCTGGAACTTTTTACTTTGAAATGTTTTGTAGTTTCTGAGTTATTTAACTTAAACGCCCAATGCATTCTCAATGGCAATAGCACAAACTTTGGCATGCTACTAGTCCTACATACTTACACCTAGAAACCCCATTCAAAACTATTTAGGTTCATCTTACGGTGGACATGTTTGCCTGAAAAGGAATCTTTGAAATGTTTCATAGTTTTAGCATGCCGTTTTTCATCATTTTTGAGGATTTGAAAAAAAGATAAAAATCACTCCGAGACGATGGGCTATAGCCCATGGTCTCGAACGGCATACTATAGCATGCCGTTTTCCATCATTTTTGAGGATTTGAAAAAAAGACGAAAATCACTCCGAGACCATGGGCTATAGCCCATCGTCTCGGAGTCATTTTCGTCTTTTTTTCAAATCCTCGTTTTTCATAATTTATGACCATGGGCTATAGCCCATATCGGACGGCATACTATAGCATGCCGTTTTGCATCATTTTTGAGGATTAAAAAAAAAGACGAAAATGACTCCGAGACGATGGGCTATAGCCCATGGTCTCGGAGTGATTTTTGTCTTCCTCAAAAATGATGAAAAATGGCATGCTATAATATGCCGTCTGAGGCCATGGGCTGAACTTGAACCCACGACCTGTGGCTCACATAGACAGCAGCTTATCACAGAGTGCCACCATGCTCTCTGAGAATCTCCTCAGCTTTCCATCTCTTTCCAGTTCTCTTCTGGATGTTATTCTGCAAAACATGCTGCAGAGTGAAAGTAGGAGGAACTCAGCTGGATTTGAACTCACAACCTCTGGCTCACATGGACGTCATCTTAACAAGGGTGCCACTGGGCTCTCAGTGATTTTTAGGTTGTAAGTTGTTCTTCTTGGTGTCACTTTTCAAATGGGGCCTTGGGATCATGTACAGAGCATTTGAATGGTGCTGTGCATCAAAGGTGTCTTTAGTGCTTTTAAGTGTTACCGTGGATGTTAATCAGATAATACAGAGGAGAAACCATGACAGGACACAGACAGCCTCCCCATTGGTGGATGTGATCCTGGCAGCCAGCCCAGGTGTGATCTGGTCCCGTTGATTGAGCTGAGAAGGACCTATAAACCTTCAAGGTTTATAGGTCCTGCTCTGCTCAATCAACAGGACCAGAACACACACTCGTTACTTTTCTTCCAGTTTATTATACTCGTCGTCACGCTACTAGTCCTACATACTTACACCTAGAAACCCCATTCAAACCTACTTAGGTTCATCTTACGGTGGACATGTTTGCCTGAAAAGGAATCTTTGAAATGTTTCATAGTTTTAGAAATATAGTGCTTTCAAATTTGAGAAATCTACAATGGGGCTCAATGGCAGATATTGGCACGTCAAAAAAGCACTTTCACCTAGAAACTGCATTCACACTGTTTCAAATTCAGCTTACTGTGGAGACACATGCTGGAACTTTTTACTTTGAAATGTTTTGTAGTTTCTGAGTTATTTAACTTAAACGCCCAATGCATTCTCAATGGCAATAGCACAAACTTTGGCATGCTACTAGTCCTACATACTTACACCTAGAAACCCCATTCAAAACTATTTAGGTTCATCTTACGGTGGACATGTTTGCCTGAAAAGGAATCTTTGAAATGTTTCATAGTTTTAGCATGCCGTTTTTCATCATTTTTGAGGATTTGAAAAAAAGATGAAAATCACTCCGAGACGATGGGCTATAGCCCATGGTCTCGAACGGCATACTATAGCATGCCGTTTTCCATCATTTTTGAGGATTTGAAAAAAAGACGAAAATCACTCCGAGACCATGGGCTATAGCCCATCGTCTCGGAGTCATTTTCGTCTTTTTTTCAAATCCTCGTTTTTCATAATTTATGACCATGGGCTATAGCCCATATCGGACGGCATACTATAGCATGCCGTTTTGCATCATTTTTGAGGATTAAAAAAATATATGAAAATGACTCCGAGACGATGCCCATGGTCTCGGAGTGATTTTTGTCTTCCTCAAAAATGATGAAAAATGGCATGCTATAGTATGCCGTCTGAGGCCATGGGCTGAACTTGAACCCACGACCTGTGGCTCACATAGACAGCAGCTTATCACAGAGTGCCACCACGCTCTCTGTGAATCTCCTCAGCTTTCCATCTCTTTCCAGTTCTCTTCTGGATGTTATTCTGCAAAACATGCTGCAGAGTGAAAGTAGGAGGAACTCAGCTGGATTTGAACTCACAACCTCTGGCTCACATGGACGTCATCTTAACAAGGGTGCCACTGGGCTCTCAGTGATTTTTAGGTTGTAAGTTGTTCTTCTTGGTGTCACTTTTCAAATGGGGCCTTGGGATCATGTACAGAGCATTTGAATGGTGCTGTGCATCAAAGGTGTCTTTAGTGCTTTTAAGTGTTATCGTGGATGTTAATCAGATAATACAGAGGAGAAACTATGACAGGACACAGACAGCCTCCCCATTGGTGGATGTGATCCTGGCAGCCAGCCCAGGTGTGATCTGGTCCCGTTGATTGAGCTGAGAAGGACCTATAAACCTTCAAGGTTTATAGGTCCTGCTCTGCTCAATCAACAGGACCAGAACACACACTCGTTACTTTTCTTCCAGTTTATTATACTCGTCGTCACGCTACTAGTCCTACATACTTACACCTAGAAACCCCATTCAAACCTACTTAGGTTCATCTTACGGTGGACATGTTTGCCTGAAAAGGAATCTTTGAAATGTTTCATAGTTTTAGAAATATAGTGCTTTCAAATTTGAGAAATCTACAATGGGCCTCAATGGCAGATATTGGCACGTCAAAAAAGCACTTTCACCTAGAAACTGCATTCACACTGTTTCAAATTCAGCTTACTGTGGAGACACATGCTGGAACTTTTTACTTTGAAATGTTTTGTAGTTTCTGAGTTATTTAACTTAAACGCCCAATGCATTCTCAATGGCAATAGCACAAACTTTGGCATGCTACTAGTCCTACATACTTACACCTAGAAACCCCATTCAAAACTATTTAGGTTCATCTTACGGTGGACATGTTTGCCTGAAAAGGAATCTTTGAAATGTTTCATAGTTTTAGCATGCCGTTTTTCATCATTTTTGAGGATTTGAAAAAAATATAAAAATCACTCTGAAACGATGGGCTATAGCCCATGGTCTCGAACGGCATACTATAGCATGCCGTTTTCCATCATTTTTGAGGATTTGAAAAAAAGACGAAAATCACTCCGAGACCATGGGCTATAGCCCATCGTCTCGGAGTCATTTTCGTCTTTTTTTCAAATCCTCGTTTTTCATAATTTATGACCATGGGCTATAGCCCATATCGGACGGCATACTATAGCATGCCGTTTTGCATCATTTTTGAGGATTAAAAAAAAAGACGAAAATGACTCCGAGACGATGGGCTATAGCCCATGGTCTCGGAGTGATTTTTGTCTTCCTCAAAAATGATGAAAAATGGCATGCTATAATATGCCGTCTGAGGCCATGGGCTGAACTTGAACCCACGACCTGTGGCTCACATAGACAGCAGCTTATCACAGAGTGCCACCATGCTCTCTGAGAATCTCCTCAGCTTTCCATCTCTTTCCAGTTCTCTTCTGGATGTTATTCTGCAAAACATGCTGCAGAGTGAAAGTAGGAGGAACTCAGCTGGATTTGAACTCACAACATCTGGCTCACATGGACGTCATCTTAACAAGGGTGCCACTGGGCTCTCAGTGATTTTTAGGTTGTAAGTTGTTCTTCTTGGTGTCACTTTTCAAATGGGGCCTTGGGATCATGTACAGAGCATTTGAATGGTGCTGTGCATCAAAGGTGTCTTTAGTGCTTTTAAGTGTTACCGTGGATGTTAATCAGATAATACAGAGGAGAAACCATGACAGGACACAGACAGCCTCCCCATTGGTGGATGTGATCCTGGCAGCCAGCCCAGGTGTGATCTGGTCCCGTTGATTGAGCTGAGAAGGACCTATAAACCTTCAAGGTTTATAGGTCCTGCTCTGCTCAATCAACAGGACCAGAACACACACTCGTTACTTTTCTTCCAGTTTATTATACTCGTCGTCACGCTACTAGTCCTACATACTTACACCTAGAAACCCCATTCAAACCTACTTAGGTTCATCTTACGGTGGACATGTTTGCCTGAAAAGGAATCTTTGAAATGTTTCATAGTTTTAGAAATATAGTGCTTTCAAATTTGAGAAATCTACAATGGGGCTCAATGGCAGATATTGGCACGTCAAAAAAGCACTTTCACCTAGAAACTGCATTCACACTGTTTCAAATTCAGCTTACTGTGGAGACACATGCTGGAACTTTTTACTTTGAAATGTTTTGTAGTTTCTGAGTTATTTAACTTAAACGCCCAATGCATTCTCAATGGCAATAGCACAAACTTTGGCATGCTACTAGTCCTACATACTTACACCTAGAAACCCCATTCAAAACTATTTAGGTTCATCTTACGGTGGACATGTTTGCCTGAAAAGGAATCTTTGAAATGTTTCATAGTTTTAGCATGCCGTTTTTCATCATTTTTGAGGATTTGAAAAAAAGATGAAAATCACTCCGAGACGATGGGCTATAGCCCATGGTCTCGAACGGCATACTATAGCATGCCGTTTTCCATCATTTTTGAGGATTTGAAAAAAAGACGAAAATCACTCCGAGACCATGGGCCCATCGTCTCGGAGTCATTTTCGTCTTTTTTTCAAATCCTCGTTTTTCATAATTTATGACCATGGGCTATAGCCCATATCGGACGGCATACTATAGCATGCCGTTTTGCATCATTTTTGAGGATTAAAAAAAAAGATGAAAATGACTCCGAGACGATGGGCTATAGCCCATGGTCTCGGAGTGATTTTTGTCTTCCTCAAAAATGATGAAAAATGGCATGCTATAGTATGCTGTCTGAGGCCATGGGCTGAACTTGAACCCACGACCTGTGGCTCACATAGACAGCAGCTTATCACAGAGTGCCACCATGCTCTCTGAGAATCTCCTCAGCTTTCCATCTCTTTCCAGTTCTCTTTTGGATGTTATTCTGCAAAACATGCTGCAGAGTGAAAGTAGGAGGAACTCAGCTGGATTTGAACTCACAACCTCTGGCTCACATGGACGTCATCTTAACAAGGGTGCCACTGGGCTCTCAGTGATTTTTAGGTTGTAAGTTGTTCTTCTTGGTGTCAATTTTCAAATGGGGCCTTGGGATCATGTACAGAGCATTTGAATGGTGCTGTGCATCAAAGGTGTCTTTAGTGCTTTTAAGTGTTATCGTGGATGTTAATCAGATAATACAGAGGAGAAACCATTACAGGACACAGACAGCCTCCCCATTGGTGGATGTGATCCTGGCAGCCAGCCCAGGTGTGTTCTGGTCCCGTTGATTGAGCTGAGAAGGACCTATAAACCTTCAAGGTTTATAGGTCCTGCTCTGCTCAATCAACAGGACCAGAACACACACTCGTTACTTTTCTTCCAGTTTATTATACTCGTCGTCACGCTACTAGTCCTACATACTTACACCTAGAAACCCCATTCAAACCTACTTAGGTTCATCTTACGGTGGACATGTTTGCCTGAAAAGGAATCTTTGAAATGTTTCATAGTTTTAGAAATATAGTGCTTTCAAATTTGAGAAATCTACAATGGGGCTCAATGGCAGATATTGGCACGTCAAAAAAGCACTTTCACCTAGAAACTGCATTCACACTGTTTCAAATTCAGCTTACTGTGGAGACACATGCTGGAACTTTTTACTTTGAAATGTTTTTTAGTTTCTGAGTTATTTAACTTAAACGCCCAATGCATTCTCAATGGCAATAGCACAAACTTTGGCATGCTACTAGTCCTACATACTTACACCTAGAAACCCCATTCAAAACTATTTAGGTTCATCTTACGGTGGACATGTTTGCCTGAAAAGGAATCTTTGAAATGTTTCATAGTTTTAGCATGCCGTTTTTCATCATTTTTGAGGATTTGAAAAAAAGATGAAAATCACTCCGAGACGATGGGCTATAGCCCATGGTCTCGAACGGCATACTATAGCATGCCGTTTTCCATCATTTTTGAGGATTTGAAAAAAAGACGAAAATCACTCCGAGACCATGGGCTATAGCCCATCGTCTCGGAGTCATTTTCGTCTTTTTTTCAAATCCTCGTTTTTCATAATTTATGACCATGGGCTATAGCCCATATCGGACGGCATACTATAGCATGCCGTTTTGCATCATTTTTGAGGATTAAAAAAAAATATGAAAATGACTCCGAGACGATGCCCATGGTCTCGGAGTGATTTTTGTCTTCCTCAAAAATGATGAAAAATGGCATGCTATAGTATGCCGTCTGAGGCCATGGGCTGAACTTGAACCCACGACCTGTGGCTCACATAGACAGCAGTTTATCACAGAGTGCCACCATGCTCTCTGAGAATCTCCTCAGCTTTCCATCTCTTTCCAGTTCTCTTCTGGATGTTATTCTGCAAAACATGCTGCAGAGTGAAAGTAGGAGGAACTCAGCTGGATTTGAACTCACAACCTCTGGCTCACATGGACGTCAACTTAACAAGGGTGCCACTGGGCTCTCAGTGATTATTAGGTTGTAAGTTGTTCTTCTTGGTGTCACTTTTCAAATGGGGCCTTGGGATCATGTACAGAGCATTTGAATGGTGCTGTGCATCAAAGGTGTCTTTAGTGCTTTTAAGTGTTATCGTGGATGTTAATCAGATAATACAGAGGAGAAACCATGACAGGACACAGACAGCCTCCCCATTGGTGGATGTGATCCTGGCAGCCAGCCCAGGTGTGATCTGGTCCCGTTGATTGAGCTGAGAAGGACCTATAAACCTTCAAGGTTTATAGGTCCTGCTCTGCTCAATCAACAGGACCAGAACACACACTCGTTACTTTTCTTCCAGTTTATTATACTCGTCGTCACGCTACTAGTCCTACATACTTACACCTAGAAACCCCATTCAAACCTACTTAGGTTCATCTTACGGTGGACATGTTTGCCTGAAAAGGAATCTTTGAAATGTTTCATAGTTTTAGAAATATAGTGCTTTCAAATTTGAGAAATCTACAATGGGGCTCAATGGCAGATATTGGCACGTCAAAAAAGCACTTTCACCTAGAAACTGCATTCACACTGTTTCAAATTCAGCTTACTGTGGAAACACATGCTGGAACTTTTTACTTTGAAATGTTTTGTAGTTTCTGAGTTATTTAACTTAAACGCCCAATGCATTCTCAATGGCAATAGCACAAACTTTGGCATGCTACTAGTCCTACATATTTACACCTAGAAACCCCATTCAAAACTATTTAGGTTCATCTTACGGTGGACATGTTTGCCTGAAAAGGAATCTTTGAAATGTTTCATAGTTTTAGCATGCCGTTTTTCATCATTTTTGAGGATTTGAAAAAAAGATGAAAATCACTCCGAGACGATGGGCTATAGCCCATGGTCTCGAACGGCATACTATAGCATGCCGTTTTCCATCACTTTTGAGGATTTGAAAAAAAGACGAAAATCACTCCGAGACCATGGGCTATAGCCCATCGTCTCGGAGTCATTTTCGTCTTTTTTTCAAATCCTCGTTTTTCATCATTTATGACCATGGGCTATAGCCCATATCGGACGGCATACTATAGCATGCCGTTTTGCATCATTTTTGAGGATTAAAAAAAAAGACGAAAATGACTCCGAGACGATGGGCTATAGCCCATGGTCTCGGAGTGATTTTTGTCTTCCTCAAAAATGATGAAAAATGGCATGCTATAATATGCCGTCTGAGGCCATGGGCTGAACTTGAACCCACGACCTGTGGCTCACATAGACAGCAGCTTATCACAGAGTGCCACCATGCTCTCTGAGAATCTCCTCAGCTTTCCATCTCTTTCCAGTTCTCTTCTGGATGTTATTCTGCAAAACATGCTGCAGAGTGAAAGTAGGAGGAACTCAGCTGGATTTGAACTCACAACCTCTGGCTCACATGGACGTCATCTTAACAAGGGTGCCACTGGGCTCTCAGTGATTTTTAGGTTGTAAGTTGTTCTTCTTGGTGTCACTTTTCAAATGGGGCCTTGGGATCATGTACAGAGCATTTGAATGGTGCTGTGCATCAAAGGTGTCTTTAGTGCTTTTAAGTGTTATCGTGGATGTTAATCAGATAATACAGAGGAGAAACCATGACAGGACACAGACAGCCTCCCCATTGGTGGATGTGATCCTGGCAGCCAGAACAGGTGTGATCTGGTCCCGTTGATTGAGCTGAGAAGGACCTATAGTATAAACCTTCAAGGTTTATAGGTCCTGCTCTGCTCAATCAACAGGACCAGAACACACACTCGTTACTTTTCTTCCAGTTTATTATACTCGTCGTCACGCTACTAGTCCTACATACTTACACCTAGAAACCCCATTCAAACCTACTTAGGTTCATCTTACGGTGGACATGTTTGCCTGAAAAGGAATCTTTGAAATGTTTCATAGTTTTAGAAATATAGTGCTTTCAAATTTGAGAAATCTACAATGGGGCTCAATGGCAGATATTGGCACGTCAAAAAAGCACTTTCACCTAGAAACTGCATTCACACTGTTTCAAATTCAGCTTACTGTGGAGACACATGCTGGAACTTTTTACTTTGAAATGTTTTGTAGTTTCTGAGTTATTTAACTTAAACGCCCAATGCATTCTCAATGGCAATAGCACAAACTTTGGCATGCTACTAGTCCTACATACTTACACCTAGAAACCCCATTCAAAACTATTTAGGTTCATCTTACGGTGGACATGTTTGCCTGAAAAGGAATCTTTGAAATGTTTCATAGTTTTAGCATGCCGTTTTTCATCATTTTTGAGGATTTGAAAAAAAGATGAAAATCACTCCGAGACGATGGGCTATAGCCCATGGTCTCGAACGGCATACTATAGCATGCCGTTTTCCATCATTTTTGAGGATTTGAAAAAAAGACGAAAATCACTCCGAGACCATGGGCTATAGCCCATCGTCTCGGAGTCATTTTGTCTTTTTTTCAAATCCTCGTTTTTCATAATTTATGACCATGGGCTATAGCCCATATCGGACGGCATACTATAGCATGCCGTTTTGCATCATTTTTGAGGATTAAAAAAAAATATGAAAATGACTCCGAGACGATGCCCATGGTCTCGGAGTGATTTTTGTCTTCCTCAAAAATGATGAAAAATGGCATGCTATAGTATGCCGTCTGAGGCCATGGGCTGAACTTGAACCCACGACCTGTGGCTCACATAGACAGCAGCTTATCACAGAGTGCCACCACGCTCTCTGTGAATCTCCTCAGCTTTCCATCTCTTTCCAGTTCTCTTCTGGATGTTATTCTGCAAAACATGCTGCAGAGTGAAAGTAGGAGGAACTCAGCTGGATTTGAACTCACAACCTCTGGCTCACATGGACGTCATCTTAACAAGGGTGCCACTGGGCTCTCAGTGATTTTTAGGTTGTAAGTTGTTCTTCTTGGTGTCACTTTTCAAATGGGGCCTTGGGATCATGTACAGAGCATTTGAATGGTGCTGTGCATCAAAGGTGTCTTTAGTGCTTTTAAGTGTTATCGTGGATGTTAATCAGATAATACAGAGGAGAAACTATGACAGGACACAGACAGCCTCCCCATTGGTGGATGTGATCCTGGCAGCCAGCCCAGGTGTGATCTGGTCCCGTTGATTGAGCTGAGAAGGACCTATAAACCTTCAAGGTTTATAGGTCCTGCTCTGCTCAATCAACAGGACCAGAACACACACTCGTTACTTTTCTTCCAGTTTATTATACTCGTCGTCACGCTACTAGTCCTACATACTTACACCTAGAAACCCCATTCAAACCTACTTAGGTTCATCTTACGGTGGACATGTTTGCCTGAAAAGGAATCTTTGAAATGTTTCATAGTTTTAGAAATATAGTGCTTTCAAATTTGAGAAATCTACAATGGGGCTCAATGGCAGATATTGGCACGTCAAAAAAGCACTTTCACCTAGAAACTGCATTCACACTGTTTCAAATTCAGCTTACTGTGGAGACACATGCTGGAACTTTTTACTTTGAAATGTTTTGTAGTTTCTGAGTTATTTAACTTAAACGCCCAATGCATTCTCAATGGCAATAGCACAAACTTTGGCATGCTACTAGTCCTACATACTTACACCTAGAAACCCCATTCAAAACTATTTAGGTTCATCTTACGGTGGACATGTTTGCCTGAAAAGGAATCTTTGAAATGTTTCATAGTTTTAGCATGCCGTTTTTCATCATTTTTGAGGATTTGAAAAAAAGATGAAAATCACTCCGAGACGATGGGCTATAGCCCATGGTCTCGAACGGCATACTATAGCATGCCGTTTTCCATCATTTTTGAGGATTTGAAAAAAAGACGAAAATCACTCCGAGACCATGGGCTATAGCCCATCGTCTCGGAGTCATTTTCGTCTTTTTTTCAAATCCTCGTTTTTCATAATTTATGACCATGGGCTATAGCCCATATCGGACGGCATACTATAGCATGCCGTTTTGCATCATTTTTGAGGATTAAAAAAAAATATGAAAATGACTCCGAGACGATGGGCTACAGCCCATGGTCTCGGAGTGATTTTTGTCTTCCTCAAAAATGATGAAAAATGGCATGCTATAGTATGCTGTCTGAGGCCATGGGCTGAACTTGAACCCACGACCTGTGGCTCACATAGACAGCAGCTTATCACAGAGTGCCACCATGCTCTCTGAGAATCTCCTCAGCTTTCCATCTCTTTCCAGTTCTCTTTTGGATGTTATTCTGCAAAACATGCTGCAGAGTGAAAGTAGGAGGAACTCAGCTGGATTTGAACTCACAACCTCTGGCTCACATGGACGTCATCTTAACAAGGGTGCCACTGGGCTCTCAGTGATTTTTAGGTTGTAAGTTGTTCTTCTTGGTGTCACTTTTCAAATGGGGCCTTGGGATCATGTACAGAGCATTTGAATGGTGCTGTGCATCAAAGGTGTCTTTAGTGCTTTTAAGTGTTATCGTGGATGTTAATCAGATAATACAGAGGAGAAACCATTACAGGACACAGACAGCCTCCCCATTGGTGGATGTGATCCTGGCAGCCAGCCCAGGTGTGTTCTGGTCCCGTTGATTGAGCTGAGAAGGACCTATAAACCTTCAAGGTTTATAGGTCCTGCTCTGCTCAATCAACAGGACCAGAACACACACTCGTTACTTTTCTTCCAGTTTATTATACTCGTCGTCACGCTACTAGTCCTACATACTTACACCTAGAAACCCCATTCAAACCTACTTAGGTTCATCTTACGGTGGACATGTTTGCCTGAAAAGGAATCTTTGAAATGTTTCATAGTTTTAGAAATATAGTGCTTTCAAATTTGAGAAATCTACAATGGGGCTCAATGGCAGATATTGGCACGTCAAAAAAGCACTTTCACCTAGAAACTGCATTCACACTGTTTCAAATTCAGCTTACTGTGGAGACACATGCTGGAACTTTTTACTTTGAAATGTTTTTTAGTTTCTGAGTTATTTAACTTAAACGCCCAATGCATTCTCAATGGCAATAGCACAAACTTTGGCATGCTACTAGTCCTACATACTTACACCTAGAAACCCCATTCAAAACTATTTAGGTTCATCTTACGGTGGACATGTTTGCCTGAAAAGGAATCTTTGAAATGTTTCATAGTTTTAGCATGCCGTTTTTCATCATTTTTGAGGATTTGAAAAAAAGATGAAAATCACTCCGAGACGATGGGCTATAGCCCATGGTCTCGAACGGCATACTATAGCATGCCGTTTTCCATCATTTTTGAGGATTTGAAAAAAAGACGAAAATCACTCCGAGACCATGGGCTATAGCCCATCGTCTCGGAGTCATTTTCGTCTTTTTTTCAAATCCTCGTTTTTCATAATTTATGACCATGGGCTATAGCCCATATCGGACGGCATACTATAGCATGCCGTTTTGCATCATTTTTGAGGATTAAAAAAAAATATGAAAATGACTCCGAGACGATGCCCATGGTCTCGGAGTGATTTTTGTCTTCCTCAAAAATGATGAAAAATGGCATGCTATAGTATGCCGTCTGAGGCCATGGGCTGAACTTGAACCCACAACCTGTGGCTCACATAGACAGCAGTTTATCACAGAGTGCCACCATGCTCTCTGAGAATCTCCTCAGCTTTCCATCTCTTTCCAGTTCTCTTCTGGATGTTATTCTGCAAAACATGCTGCAGAGTGAAAGTAGGAGGAACTCAGCTGGATTTGAACTCACAACCTCTGGCTCACATGGACGTCAACTTAACAAGGGTGCCACTGGGCTCTCAGTGATTATTAGGTTGTAAGTTGTTCTTCTTGGTGTCACTTTTCAAATGGGGCCTTGGGATCATGTACAGAGCATTTGAATGGTGCTGTGCATCAAAGGTGTCTTTAGTGCTTTTAAGTGTTATCGTGGATGTTAATCAGATAATACAGAGGAGAAACCATGACAGGACACAGACAGCCTCCCCATTGGTGGATGTGATCCTGGCAGCCAGCCCAGGTGTGATCTGGTCCCGTTGATTGAGCTGAGAAGGACCTATAAACCTTCAAGGTTTATAGGTCCTGCTCTGCTCAATCAACAGGACCAGAACACACACTCGTTACTTTTCTTCCAGTTTATTATACTCGTCGTCACGCTACTAGTCCTACATACTTACACCTAGAAACCCCATTCAAACCTACTTAGGTTCATCTTACGGTGGACATGTTTGCCTGAAAAGGAATCTTTGAAATGTTTCATAGTTTTAGAAATATAGTGCTTTCAAATTTGAGAAATCTACAATGGGGCTCAATGGCAGATATTGGCACGTCAAAAAAGCACTTTCACCTAGAAACTGCATTCACACTGTTTCAAATTCAGCTTACTGTGGAAACACATGCTGGAACTTTTTACTTTGAAATGTTTTGTAGTTTCTGAGTTATTTAACTTAAACGCCCAATGCATTCTCAATGGCAATAGCACAAACTTTGGCATGCTACTAGTCCTACATATTTACACCTAGAAACCCCATTCAAAACTATTTAGGTTCATCTTACGGTGGACATGTTTGCCTGAAAAGGAATCTTTGAAATGTTTCATAGTTTTAGCATGCCGTTTTTCATCATTTTTGAGGATTTGAAAAAAAGATGAAAATCACTCCGAGACGATGGGCTATAGCCCATGGTCTCGAACGGCATACTATAGCATGCCGTTTTCCATCACTTTTGAGGATTTGAAAAAAAGACGAAAATCACTCCGAGACCATGGGCTATAGCCCATCGTCTCGGAGTCATTTTCGTCTTTTTTTCAAATCCTCGTTTTTCATCATTTATGACCATGGGCTATAGCCCATATCGGACGGCATACTATAGCATGCCGTTTTGCATCATTTTTGAGGATTTAAAAAAAAGACGAAAATGACTCCGAGACGATGGGCTATAGCCCATGGTCTCGGAGTGATTTTTGTCTTCCTCAAAAATGATGAAAAATGGCATGCTATAATATGCCGTCTGAGGCCATGGGCTGAACTTGAACCCACGACCTGTGGCTCACATAGACAGCAGCTTATCACAGAGTGCCACCATGCTCTCTGAGAATCTCCTCAGCTTTCCATCTCTTTCCAGTTCTCTTCTGGATGTTATTCTGCAAAACATGCTGCAGAGTGAAAGTAGGAGGAACTCAGCTGGATTTGAACTCACAACCTCTGGCTCACATGGACGTCATCTTAACAAGGGTGCCACTGGGCTCTCAGTGATTTTTAGGTTGTAAGTTGTTCTTCTTGGTGTCACTTTTCAAATGGGGCCTTGGGATCATGTACAGAGCATTTGAATGGTGCTGTGCATCAAAGGTGTCTTTAGTGCTTTTAAGTGTTATCGTGGATGTTAATCAGATAATACAGAGGAGAAACCATGACAGGACACAGACAGCCTCCCCATTGGTGGATGTGATCCTGGCAGCCAGAACAGGTGTGATCTGGTCCCGTTGATTGAGCTGAGAAGGACCTATAGTATAAACCTTCAAGGTTTATAGGTCCTGCTCTGCTCAATCAACAGGACCAGAACACACACTCGTTACTTTTCTTCCAGTTTATTATACTCGTCGTCACGCTACTAGTCCTACATACTTACACCTAGAAACCCCATTCAAACCTACTTAGGTTCATCTTACGGTGGACATGTTTGCCTGAAAAGGAATCTTTGAAATGTTTCATAGTTTTAGCATGCCGTTTTTCATCATTTTTGAGGATTTGAAAAAAATATAAAAATCACTCTGAAACGATGGGCTATAGCCCATGGTCTCGAACGGCATACTATAGCATGCCGTTTTCCATCATTTTTGAGGATTTGAAAAAAAGACGAAAATCACTCCGAGACCATGGGCATAGCCCATCGTCTCGGAGTCATTTTCGTCTTTTTTTCAAATCCTCGTTTTTCATAATTTATGACCATGGGCTATAGCCCATATCGGACGGCATACTATAGCATGCCGTTTTGCATCATTTTTGAGGATTAAAAAAAAAGATGAAAATGACTCCGAGACGATGGGCTATAGCCCATGGTCTCGGAGTGATTTTTGTCTTCCTCAAAAATGATGAAAAATGGCATGCTATAGTATGCCGTCTGAGGCCATGGGCTGAACTTGAACCCACGACCTGTGGCTCACATAGACAGCAGCTTATCACAGAGTGCCACCATGCTCTCTGAGAATCTCTTCAGCTTTCCATCTCTTTCCAGTTCTCTTCTGGATGTTATTCTGCAAAACATGCTGCAGAGTGAAAGTAGGAGGAACTCAGCTGGATTTGAACTCACAACCTCTGGCTCACATGGACGTCATCTTAACAAGGGTGCCACTGGGCTCTCAGTGATTTTTAGGTTGTAAGTTGTTCTTCTTGGTGTCACTTTTCAAATGGGGCCTTGGGATCATGTACAGAGCATTTGAATGGTGCTGTGCATCAAAGGTGTCTTTAGTGCTTTTAAGTGTTACCGTGGATGTTAATCAGATAATACAGAGGAGAAACCATGACAGGACACAGACAGCCTCCCCATTGGTGGATGTGATCCTGGCAGCCAGCCCAGGTGTGATCTGGTCCCGTTGATTGAGCTGAGAAGGACCTATAAACCTTCAAGGTTTATAGGTCCTGCTCTGCTCAATCAACAGGACCAGAACACACACTCGTTACTTTTCTTCCAGTTTATTATACTCGTCGTCACGCTACTAGTCCTACATACTTACACCTAGAAACCCCATTCAAACCTACTTAGGTTCATCTTACGGTGGACATGTTTGCCTGAAAAGGAATCTTTGAAATGTTTCATAGTTTTAGAAATATAGTGCTTTCAAATTTGAGAAATCTACAATGGGGCTCAATGGCAGATATTGGCACGTCAAAAAAGCACTTTCACCTAGAAACTGCATTCACACTGTTTCAAATTCAGCTTACTGTGGAGACACATGCTGGAACTTTTTACTTTGAAATGTTTTGTAGTTTCTGAGTTATTTAACTTAAACGCCCAATGCATTCTCAATGGCAATAGCACAAACTTTGGCATGCTACTAGTCCTACATACTTACACCTAGAAACCCCATTCAAAACTATTTAGGTTCATCTTACGGTGGACATGTTTGCCTGAAAAGGAATCTTTGAAATGTTTCATAGTTTTAGCATGCCGTTTTTCATCATTTTTGAGGATTTGAAAAAAAGATGAAAATCACTCCGAGACGATGGGCTATAGCCCATGGTCTCTAACGGCATACTATAGCATGCCGTTTTCCATCATTTTTGAGGATTTGAAAAAAAGACGAAAATCACTCCGAGACCATGGGCTATAGCCCATCGTCTCGGAGTCATTTTGTCTTTTTTTCAAATCCTCGTTTTTCATAATTTATGACCATGGGCTATAGCCCATATCGGACGGCATACTATAGCATGCCGTTTTGCATCATTTTTGAGGATTAAAAAAAAATATGAAAATGACTCCGAGACGATGCCCATGGTCTCGGAGTGATTTTTGTCTTCCTCAAAAATGATGAAAAATGGCATGCTATAGTATGCCGTCTGAGGCCATGGGCTGAACTTGAACCCACGACCTGTGGCTCACATAGACAGCAGCTTATCACAGAGTGCCACCACGCTCTCTGTGAATCTCCTCAGCTTTCCATCTCTTTCCAGTTCTCTTCTGGATGTTATTCTGCAAAACATGCTGCAGAGTGAAAGTAGGAGGAACTCAGCTGGATTTGAACTCACAACCTCTGGCTCACATGGACGTCATCTTAACAAGGGTGCCACTGGGCTCTCAGTGATTTTTAGGTTGTAAGTTGTTCTTCTTGGTGTCACTTTTCAAATGGGGCCTTGGGATCATGTACAGAGCATTTGAATGGTGCTGTGCATCAAAGGTGTCTTTAGTGCTTTTAAGTGTTATCGTGGATGTTAATCAGATAATACAGAGGAGAAACTATGACAGGACACAGACAGCCTCCCCATTGGTGGATGTGATCCTGGCAGCCAGCCCAGGTGTGATCTGGTCCCGTTGATTGAGCTGAGAAGGACCTATAAACCTTCAAGGTTTATAGGTCCTGCTCTGCTCAATCAACAGGACCAGAACACACACTCGTTACTTTTCTTCCAGTTTATTATACTCGTCGTCACGCTACTAGTCCTACATACTTACACCTAGAAACCCCATTCAAACCTACTTAGGTTCATCTTACGGTGGACATGTTTGCCTGAAAAGGAATCTTTGAAATGTTTCATAGTTTTAGAAATATAGTGCTTTCAAATTTGAGAAATCTACAATGGGGCTCAATGGCAGATATTGGCACGTCAAAAAAGCACTTTCACCTAGAAACTGCATTCACACTGTTTCAAATTCAGCTTACTGTGGAGACACATGCTGGAACTTTTTACTTTGAAATGTTTTGTAGTTTCTGAGTTATTTAACTTAAACGCCCAATGCATTCTCAATGGCAATAGCACAAACTTTGGCATGCTACTAGTCCTACATACTTACACCTAGAAACCCCATTCAAATCTATTTAGGTTCATCTTACGGTGGACATGTTTGCCTGAAAAGGAATCTTTGAAATGTTTCATAGTTTTAGCATGCCGTTTTTCATCATTTTTGAGGATTTGAAAAAAAGATGAAAATCACTCCGAGACGATGGGCTATAGCCCATGGTCTCGAACGGCATACTATAGCATGCCGTTTTCCATCATTTTTGAGGATTTGAAAAAAAGACGAAAATCACTCCGAGACCATGGGCTATAGCCCATCGTCTCGGAGTAATTTTCGTCTTTTTTTCAAATCCTCGTTTTTCATAATTTATGACCATGGGCTATAGCCCATATCGGACGGCATACTATAGCATGCCGTTTTGCATCATTTTTGAGGATTAAAAAAAAAGACGAAAATGACTCCGAGACGATGGGCTATAGCCCATGGTCTCGGAGTGATTTTTGTCTTCCTCAAAAATGATGAAAAATGGCATGCTATAATATGCCGTCTGAGGCCATGGGCTGAACTTGAACCCACGACCTGTGGCTCACATAGACAGCAGCTTATCACAGAGTGCCACCATGCTCTCTGAGAATCTCCTCAGCTTTCCATCTCTTTCCAGTTCTCTTCTGGATGTTATTCTGCAAAACATGCTGCAGAGTGAAAGTAGGAGGAACTCAGCTGGATTTGAACTCACAACCTCTGGCTCACATGGACGTCATCTTAACAAGGGTGCCACTGGGCTCTCAGTGATTTTTAGGTTGTAAGTTGTTCTTCTTGGTGTCACTTTTCAAATGGGGCCTTGGGATCATGTACAGAGCATTTGAATGGTGCTGTGCATCAAAGGTGTCTTTAGTGCTTTTAGTGTTATCGTGGATGTTAATCAGATAATACAGAGGAGAAACCATGACAGGACACAGACAGCCTCCCCATTGGTGGATGTGATCCTGGCAGCCAGAACAGGTGTGATCTGGTCCCGTTGATTGAGCTGAGAAGGACCTATAAACCAGAGTATTGGACTCGAGACTCGATGACTCGACTCGAGTCCGACTCGAGTCATTGATTTGACGACTTGCAACTCGACTTGGACTTGAGGGTAAAAACTTGAGACTCGACTTGACTTGGAAGACAATGACTCCAGACTCGACTCGACTTGAGACAAGCTGACTCGGACAACTTAAGTAACCGGCCTGTCCGGCAGAGTATTGGACTCGAGACTTGATGACTCGACTCGAGTCCGACTCGAGTCATTGATTTGACGACTTGCAACTCGACTTGGACTTGAGGGTAAAAACTTGAGACTCGACTTGACTTGACTTGCCCACAACAGAAAAACTTGAGACTTGCTTGAGACTTGGACCAAATGACTTGCTACTCGACTCGGACTCGGATCGGAGAGACTCGTGCAATTGTCTGCTATAAACCTTCAAGGTTTATAGGTCCTGCTCTGCTCAATCAACAGGACCAGAACACACACTCGTTACTTTTCTTCCAGTTTATTATACTCGTCGTCACGCTACTAGTCCTACATACTTACACCTAGAAACCCCATTCAAACCTACTTAGGTTCATCTTACGGTGGACATGTTTGCCTGAAAAGGAATCTTTGAAATGTTTCATAGTTTTAGAAATATAGTGCTTTCAAATTTGAGAAATCTACAATGGGGCTCAATGGCAGATATTGGCACGTCAAAAAAGCACTTTCACCTAGAAACTGCATTCACACTGTTTCAAATTCAGCTTACTGTGGAGACACATGCTGGAACTTTTTACTTTGAAATGTTTTGTAGTTTCTGAGTTATTTAACTTAAACGCCCAATGCATTCTCAATGGCAATAGCACAAACTTTGGCATGCTACTAGTCCTACATACTTACACCTAGAAACCCCATTCAAAACTATTTAGGTTCATCTTACGGTGGACATGTTTGCCTGAAAAGGAATCTTTGAAATGTTTCATAGTTTTAGCATGCCGTTTTTCATCATTTTTGAGGATTTGAAAAAAAGATGAAAATCACTCCGAGACGATGGGCTATAGCCCATGGTCTCGAACGGCATACTATAGCATGCCGTTTTCCATCATTTTTGAGGATTTGAAAAAAAGACGAAAATCACTCCGAGACCATGGGCTATAGCCCATCGTCTCGGAGTCATTTTCGTCTTTTTTTCAAATCCTCGTTTTTCATAATTTATGACCATGGGCTATAGCCCATATCGGACGGCATACTATAGCATGCCGTTTTCCATCATTTTTGAGGATTTGAAAAAAAGACGAAAATCACTCCGAGACCATGGGCTATAGCCCATCGTCTCGGAGTCATTTTCGTCTTTTTTTCAAATCCTCGTTTTTCATAATTTATGACCATGGGCTATAGCCCATATCGGACGGCATACTATAGCATGCCGTTTTGCATCATTTTTGAGGATTAAAAAAAAATATGAAAATGACTCCGAGACGATGCCCATGGTCTCGGAGTGATTTTTGTCTTCCTCAAAAATGATGAAAAATGGCATGCTATAGTATGCCGTCTGAGGCCATGGGCTGAACTTGAACCCACGACCTGTGGCTCACATAGACAGCAGCTTATCACAGAGTGCCACCATGCTCTCTGAGAATCTCCTCAGCTTTCCATCTCTTTCCAGTTCTCTTCTGGATGTTATTCTGCAAAACATGCTGCAGAGTGAAAGTAGGAGGAACTCAGCTGGATTTGAACTCACAACCTCTGGCTCACATGGACGTCATCTTAACAAGGGTGCCACTGGGCTCTCAGTGATTTTTAGGTTGTAAGTTGTTCTTCTTGGTGTCACTTTTCAAATGGGGCCTTGGGATCATGTACAGAGCATTTGAATGGTGCTGTGCATCAAAGGTGTCTTTAGTGCTTTTAAGTGTTATCGTGGATGTTAATCAGATAATACAGAGGAGAAACTATGACAGGACACAGACAGCTTCCCCATTGGTGGATGTGATCCTGGCAGCCAGCCCAGGTGTGATCTGGTCCCGTTGATTGAGCTGAGAAGGACCTATAAACCTTCAAGGTTTATAGGTCCTGCTCTGCTCAATCAACAGGACCAGAACACACACTCGTTACTTTTCTTCCAGTTTATTATACTCGTCGTCACGCTACTAGTCCTACATACTTACACCTAGAAACCCCATTCAAACCTACTTAGGTTCATCTTACGGTGGACATGTTTGCCTGAAAAGGAATCTTTGAAATGTTTCATAGTTTTAGAAATATAGTGCTTTCAAATTTGAGAAATCTACAATGGGGCTCAATGGCAGATATTGGCACGTCAAAAAAGCACTTTCACCTAGAAACTGCATTCACACTGTTTCAAATTCAGCTTACTGTGGAGACACATGCTGGAACTTTTTACTTTGAAATGTTTTGTAGTTTCTGAGTTATTTAACTTAAACGCCCAATGCATTCTCAATGGCAATAGCACAAACTTTGGCATGCTACTAGTCCTACATACTTACACCTAGAAACCCCATTCAAAACTATTTAGGTTCATCTTACGGTGGACATGTTTGCCTGAAAAGGAATCTTTGAAATGTTTCATAGTTTTAGCATGCCGTTTTTCATCATTTTTGAGGATTTGAAAAAAATATAAAAATCACTCTGAAACGATGGGCTATAGCCCATGGTCTCGAACGGCATACTATAGCATGCCGTTTTCCATCATTTTTGAGGATTTGAAAAAAAGACGAAAATCACTCCGAGACCATGGGCTATAGCCCATCGTCTCGGAGTAATTTTCGTCTTTTTTTCAAATCCTCGTTTTTCATAATTTATGACCATGGGCTATAGCCCATATCGGACGGCATACTATAGCATGCCGTTTTGCATCATTTTTGAGGATTAAAAAAAAATATGAAAATGACTCCGAGACGATGCCCATGGTCTCGGAGTGATTTTTGTCTTCCTCAAAAATGATGAAAAATGGCATGCTATAGTATGCCGTCTGAGGCCATGGGCTGAACTTGAACCCACGACCTGTGGCTCACATAGACAGCAGTTTATCACAGAGTGCCACCATGCTCTCTGAGAATCTCCTCAGCTTTCCATCTCTTTCCAGTTCTCTTCTGGATGTTATTCTGCAAAACATGCTGCAGAGTGAAAGTAGGAGGAACTCAGCTGGATTTGAACTCACAACCTCTGGCTCACATGGACGTCATCTTAACAAGGGTGCCACTGGGCTCTCAGTGATTATTAGGTTGTAAGTTGTTCTTCTTGGTGTCACTTTTCAAATGGGGCCTTGGGATCATGTACAGAGCATTTGAATGGTGCTGTGCATCAAAGGTGTCTTTAGTGCTTTTAAGTGTTATCGTGGATGTTAATCAGATAATACAGAGGAGAAACCATGACAGGACACAGACAGCCTCCCCATTGGTGGATGTGATCCTGGCAGCCAGCCCAGGTGTGATCTGGTCCCGTTGATTGAGCTGAGAAGGACCTATAAACCTTCAAGGTTTATAGGTCCTGCTCTGCTCAATCAACAGGACCAGAACACACACTCGTTACTTTTCTTCCAGTTTATTATACTCGTCGTCACGCTACTAGTCCTACATACTTACACCTAGAAACCCCATTCAAACCTACTTAGGTTCATCTTACGGTGGACATGTTTGCCTGAAAAGGAATCTTTGAAATGTTTCATAGTTTTAGAAATATAGTGCTTTCAAATTTGAGAAATCTACAATGGGGCTCAATGGCAGATATTGGCACGTCAAAAAAGCACTTTCACCTAGAAACTGCATTCACACTGTTTCAAATTCAGCTTACTGTGGAGACACATGCTGGAACTTTTTACTTTGAAATGTTTTGTAGTTTCTGAGTTATTTAACTTAAACGCCCAATGCATTCTCAATGGCAATAGCACAAACTTTGGCATGCTACTAGTCCTACATACTTACACCTAGAAACCCCATTCAAAACTATTTAGGTTCATCTTACGGTGGACATGTTTGCCTGAAAAGGAATCTTTGAAATGTTTCATAGTTTTAGCATGCCGTTTTTCATCATTTTTGAGGATTTGAAAAAAAGATGAAAATCACTCCGAGACGATGGGCTATAGCCCATGGTCTCGAACGGCATACTATAGCATGCCGTTTTCCATCATTTTTGAGGATTTGAAAAAAAGACGAAAATCACTCCGAGACCATGGGCTATAGCCCATTGTCTCGGAGTAATTTTCGTCTTTTTTTCAAATCCTCGTTTTTCATAATTTATGACCATGGGCTATAGCCCATATCGGACGGCATACTATAGCATGCCGTTTTGCATCATTTTTGAGGATTAAAAAAAAATATGAAAATGACTCCGAGACGATGCCCATGGTCTCGGAGTGATTTTTGTCTTCCTCAAAAATGATGAAAAATGGCATGCTATAGTATGCCGTCTGAGGCCATGGGCTGAACTTGAACCCACGACCTGTGGCTCACATAGACAGCAGTTTATCACAGAGTGCCACCATGCTCTCTGAGAATCTCCTCAGCTTTCCATCTCTTTCCAGTTCTCTTCTGGATGTTATTCTGCAAAACATGCTGCAGAGTGAAAGTAGGAGGAACTCAGCTGGATTTGAACTCACAACCTCTGGCTCACATGGACGTCATCTTAACAAGGGTGCCACTGGGCTCTCAGTGATTATTAGGTTGTAAGTTGTTCTTCTTGGTGTCACTTTTCAAATGGGGCCTTGGGATCATGTACAGAGCATTTGAATGGTGCTGTGCATCAAAGGTGTCTTTAGTGCTTTTAAGTGTTATCGTGGATGTTAATCAGATAATACAGAGGAGAAACCATGACAGGACACAGACAGCCTCCCCATTGGTGGATGTGATCCTGGCAGCCAGCCCAGGTGTGATCTGGTCCCGTTGATTGAGCTGAGAAGGACCTATAAACCTTCAAGGTTTATAGGTCCTGCTCTGCTCAATCAACAGGACCAGAACACACACTCGTTACTTTTCTTCCAGTTTATTATACTCGTCGTCACGCTACTAGTCCTACATACTTACACCTAGAAACCCCATTCAAACCTACTTAGGTTCATCTTACGGTGGACATGTTTGCCTGAAAAGGAATCTTTGAAATGTTTCATAGTTTTAGAAATATAGTGCTTTCAAATTTGAGAAATCTACAATGGGGCTCAATGGCAGATATTGGCACGTCAAAAAAGCACTTTCACCTAGAAACTGCATTCACACTGTTTCAAATTCAGCTTACTGTGGAGACACATGCTGGAACTTTTTACTTTGAAATGTTTTGTAGTTTCTGAGTTATTTAACTTAAACACCCAATGCATTCTCAATGGCAATAGCACAAACTTTGGCATGCTACTAGTCCTACATACTTACACCTAGAAACCCCATTCAAAACTATTTAGGTTCATCTTACGGTGGACATGTTTGCCTGAAAAGGAATCTTTGAAATGTTTCATAGTTTTAGCATGCCGTTTTTCATCATTTTTGAGGATTTGAAAAAAAGATGAAAATCACTCCGAGACGATGGGCTATAGCCCATGGTCTCGAACGGCATACTATAGCATGCCGTTTTCCATCACTTTTGAGGATTTGAAAAAAAGACGAAAATCACTCCGAGACCATGGGCTATAGCCCATCGTCTCGGAGTCATTTTCGTCTTTTTTTCAAATCCTCGTTTTTCATCATTTATGACCATGGGCTATAGCCCATATCGGACGGCATACTATAGCATGCCGTTTTGCATCATTTTTGAGGATTAAAAAAAAAGACGAAAATGACTCCGAGACGATGGGCTATAGCCCATGGTCTCGGAGTGATTTTTGTCTTCCTCAAAAATGATGAAAAATGGCATGCTATAATATGCCGTCTGAGGCCATGGGCTGAACTTGAACCCACGACCTGTGGCTCACATAGACAGCAGCTTATCACAGAGTGCCACCATGCTCTCTGAGAATCTCCTCAGCTTTCCATCTCTTTCCAGTTCTCTTCTGGATGTTATTCTGCAAAACATGCTGCAGAGTGAAAGTAGGAGGAACTCAGCTGGATTTGAACTCACAACCTCTGGCTCACATGGACGTCATCTTAACAAGGGTGCCACTGGGCTCTCAGTGATTTTTAGGTTGTAAGTTGTTCTTCTTGGTGTCACTTTTCAAATGGGGCCTTGGGATCATGTACAGAGCATTTGAATGGTGCTGTGCATCAAAGGTGTCTTTAGTGCTTTTAGTGTTATCGTGGATGTTAATCAGATAATACAGAGGAGAAACCATGACAGGACACAGACAGCCTCCCCATTGGTGGATGTGATCCTGGCAGCCAGAACAGGTGTGATCTGGTCCCGTTGATTGAGCTGAGAAGGACCTATAAACCAGAGTATTGGACTCGAGACTCGATGACTCGACTCGAGTCCGACTCGAGTCATTGATTTGACGACTTGCAACTCGACTTGGACTTGAGGGTAAAAACTTGAGACTCGACTTGACTTGGAAGACAATGACTCCAGACTCGACTCGACTTGAGACAAGCTGACTCGGACAACTTAAGTAACCGGCCTGTCCGGCAGAGTATTGGACTCGAGACTCGATGACTCGACTCGAGTCCGACTCGAGTCATTGATTTGACGACTTGCAACTCGACTTGGACTTGAGGGTAAAAACTTGAGACTCGACTTGACTTGACTTGCCCACAACAGAAAAACTTGAGACTTGCTTGAGACTTGGACCAAATGACTTGCTACTCGACTCGGACTCGGATCGGAGAGACTCGTGCAATTGTCTGCTATAAACCTTCAAGGTTTATAGGTCCTGCTCTGCTCAATCAACAGGACCAGAACACACACTCGTTACTTTTCTTCCAGTTTATTATACTCGTCGTCACGCTACTAGTCCTACATACTTACACCTAGAAACCCCATTCAAACCTACTTAGGTTCATCTTACGGTGGACATGTTTGCCTGAAAAGGAATCTTTGAAATGTTTCATAGTTTTAGAAATATAGTGCTTTCAAATTTGAGAAATCTACAATGGGGCTCAATGGCAGATATTGGCACGTCAAAAAAGCACTTTCACCTAGAAACTGCATTCACACTGTTTCAAATTCAGCTTACTGTGGAGACACATGCTGGAACTTTTTACTTTGAAATGTTTTGTAGTTTCTGAGTTATTTAACTTAAACGCCCAATGCATTCTCAATGGCAATAGCACAAACTTTGGCATGCTACTAGTCCTACATACTTACACCTAGAAACCCCATTCAAAACTATTTAGGTTCATCTTACGGTGGACATGTTTGCCTGAAAAGGAATCTTTGAAATGTTTCATAGTTTTAGCATGCCGTTTTTCATCATTTTTGAGGATTTGAAAAAAAGATGAAAATCACTCCGAGACGATGGGCTATAGCCCATGGTCTCGAACGGCATACTATAGCATGCCGTTTTCCATCATTTTTGAGGATTTGAAAAAAAGACGAAAATCACTCCGAGACCATGGGCTATAGCCCATCGTCTCGGAGTCATTTTCGTCTTTTTTTCAAATCCTCGTTTTTCATAATTTATGACCATGGGCTATAGCCCATATCGGACGGCATACTATAGCATGCCGTTTTCCATCATTTTTGAGGATTTGAAAAAAAGACGAAAATCACTCCGAGACCATGGGCTATAGCCCATCGTCTCGGAGTCATTTTCGTCTTTTTTTCAAATCCTCGTTTTTCATAATTTATGACCATGGGCTATAGCCCATATCGGACGGCATACTATAGCATGCCGTTTTGCATCATTTTTGAGGATTAAAAAAAAATATGAAAATGACTCCGAGACGATGCCCATGGTCTCGGAGTGATTTTTGTCTTCCTCAAAAATGATGAAAAATGGCATGCTATAGTATGCCGTCTGAGGCCATGGGCTGAACTTGAACCCACGACCTGTGGCTCACATAGACAGCAGCTTATCACAGAGTGCCACCACGCTCTCTGTGAATCTCCTCAGCTTTCCATCTCTTTCCAGTTCTCTTCTGGATGTTATTCTGCAAAACATGCTGCAGAGTGAAAGTAGGAGGAACTCAGCTGGATTTGAACTCACAACCTCTGGCTCACATGGACGTCATCTTAACAAGGGTGCCACTGGGCTCTCAGTGATTTTTAGGTTGTAAGTTGTTCTTCTTGGTGTCACTTTTCAAATGGGGCCTTGGGATCATGTACAGAGCATTTGAATGGTGCTGTGCATCAAAGGTGTCTTTAGTGCTTTTAGTGTTATCGTGGATGTTAATCAGATAATACAGAGGAGAAACCATGACAGGACACAGACAGCCTCCCCATTGGTGGATGTGATCCTGGCAGCCAGAACAGGTGTGATCTGGTCCCGTTGATTGAGCTGAGAAGGACCTATAAAACCTTCAAGGTTTATAGGTCCTGCTCTGCTCAATCAACAGGACCAGAACACACACTCGTTACTTTTCTTCCAGTTTATTATACTCGTCGTCACGCTACTAGTCCTACATACTTACACCTAGAAACCCCATTCAAACCTACTTAGGTTCATCTTACGGTGGACATGTTTGCCTGAAAAGGAATCTTTGAAATGTTTCATAGTTTTAGAAATATAGTGCTTTCAAATTTGAGAAATCTACAATGGGGCTCAATGGCAGATATTGGCACGTCAAAAAAGCACTTTCACCTAGAAACTGCATTCACACTGTTTCAAATTCAGCTTACTGTGGAGACACATGCTGGAACTTTTTACTTTGAAATGTTTTGTAGTTTCTGAGTTATTTAACTTAAACGCCCAATGCATTCTCAATGGCAATAGCACAAACTTTGGCATGCTACTAGTCCTACATACTTACACCTAGAAACCCCATTCAAAACTATTTAGGTTCATCTTACGGTGGACATGTTTGCCTGAAAAGGAATCTTTGAAATGTTTCATAGTTTTAGCATGCCGTTTTTCATCATTTTTGAGGATTTGAAAAAAAGATGAAAATCACTCCGAGACGATGGGCTATAGCCCATGGTCTCGAACGGCATACTATAGCATGCCGTTTTCCATCATTTTTGAGGATTTGAAAAAAAGACGAAAATCACTCCGAGACCATGGGCTATAGCCCATCGTCTCGGAGTCATTTTCGTCTTTTTTTCAAATCCTCGTTTTTCATAATTTATGACCATGGGCTATAGCCCATATCGGACGGCATACTATAGCATGCCGTTTTCCATCATTTTTGAGGATTTGAAAAAAAGACGAAAATCACTCCGAGACCATGGGCTATAGCCCATCGTCTCGGAGTCATTTTCGTCTTTTTTTCAAATCCTCGTTTTTCATAATTTATGACCATGGGCTATAGCCCATATCGGACGGCATACTATAGCATGCCGTTTTGCATCATTTTTGAGGATTAAAAAAAAATATGAAAATGACTCCGAGACGATGCCCATGGTCTCGGAGTGATTTTTGTCTTCCTCAAAAATGATGAAAAATGGCATGCTATAGTATGCCGTCTGAGGCCATGGGCTGAACTTGAACCCACGACCTGTGGCTCACATAGACAGCAGCTTATCACAGAGTGCCACCACGCTCTCTGTGAATCTCCTCAGCTTTCCATCTCTTTCCAGTTCTCTTCTGGATGTTATTCTGCAAAACATGCTGCAGAGTGAAAGTAGGAGGAACTCAGCTGGATTTGAACTCACAACCTCTGGCTCACATGGACGTCATCTTAACAAGGGTGCCACTGGGCTCTCAGTGATTTTTAGGTTGTAAGTTGTTCTTCTTGGTGTCACTTTTCAAATGGGGCCTTGGGATCATGTACAGAGCATTTGAATGGTGCTGTGCATCAAAGGTGTCTTTAGTGCTTTTAAGTGTTATCGTGGATGTTAATCAGATAATACAGAGGAGAAACTATGACAGGACACAGACAGCCTCCCCATTGGTGGATGTGATCCTGGCAGCCAGCCCAGGTGTGATCTGGTCCCGTTGATTGAGCTGAGAAGGACCTATAAACCTTCAAGGTTTATAGGTCCTGCTCTGCTCAATCAACAGGACCAGAACACACACTCGTTACTTTTCTTCCAGTTTATTATACTCGTCGTCACGCTACTAGTCCTACATACTTACACCTAGAAACCCCATTCAAACCTACTTAGGTTCATCTTACGGTGGACATGTTTGCCTGAAAAGGAATCTTTGAAATGTTTCATAGTTTTAGAAATATAGTGCTTTCAAATTTGAGAAATCTACAATGGGGCTCAATGGCAGATATTGGCACGTCAAAAAAGCACTTTCACCTAGAAACTGCATTCACACTGTTTCAAATTCAGCTTACTGTGGAGACACATGCTGGAACTTTTTACTTTGAAATGTTTTGTAGTTTCTGAGTTATTTAACTTAAACGCCCAATGCATTCTCAATGGCAATAGCACAAACTTTGGCATGCTACTAGTCCTACATACTTACACCTAGAAACCCCATTCAAAACTATTTAGGTTCATCTTACGGTGGACATGTTTGCCTGAAAAAGAATCTTTGAAATGTTTCATAGTTTTAGCATGCCGTTTTTCATCATTTTTGAGGATTTGAAAAAAATATAAAAATCACTCTGAAACGATGGGCTATAGCCCATGGTCTCGAACGGCATACTATAGCATGCCGTTTTCCATCATTTTTGAGGATTTGAAAAAAAGACGAAAATCACTCCGAGACCATGGGCTATAGCCCATCGTCTCGGAGTCATTTTCGTCTTTTTTTCAAATCCTCGTTTTTCATAATTTATGACCATGGGCTATAGCCCATATCGGACGGCATACTATAGCATGCCGTTTTGCATCATTTTTGAGGATTAAAAAAAAATATGAAAATGACTCCGAGACGATGCCCATGGTCTCGGAGTGATTTTTGTCTTCCTCAAAAATGATGAAAAATGGCATGCTATAGTATGCCGTCTGAGGCCATGGGCTGAACTTGAACCCACGACCTGTGGCTCACATAGACAGCAGCTTATCACAGAGTGCCACCATGCTCTCTGAGAATCTCCTCAGCTTTCCATCTCTTTCCAGTTCTCTTCTGGATGTTATTCTGCAAAACATGCTGCAGAGTGAAAGTAGGAGGAACTCAGCTGGATTTGAACTCACAACCTCTGGCTCACATGGACGTCATCTTAACAAGGGTGCCACTGGGCTCTCAGTGATTTTTAGGTTGTAAGTTGTTCTTCTTGGTGTCACTTTTCAAATGGGGCCTTGGGATCATGTACAGAGCATTTGAATGGTGCTGTGCATCAAAGGTGTCTTTAGTGCTTTTAAGTGTTATCGTGGATGTTAATCAGATAATACAGAGGAGAAACTATGACAGGACACAGACAGCTTCCCCATTGGTGGATGTGATCCTGGCAGCCAGCCCAGGTGTGATCTGGTCCCGTTGATTGAGCTGAGAAGGACCTATAAACCTTCAAGGTTTATAGGTCCTGCTCTGCTCAATCAACAGGACCAGAACACACACTCGTTACTTTTCTTCCAGTTTATTATACTCGTCGTCACGCTACTAGTCCTACATACTTACACCTAGAAACCCCATTCAAACCTACTTAGGTTCATCTTACGGTGGACATGTTTGCCTGAAAAGGAATCTTTGAAATGTTTCATAGTTTTAGAAATATAGTGCTTTCAAATTTGAGAAATCTACAATGGGGCTCAATGGCAGATATTGGCACGTCAAAAAAGCACTTTCACCTAGAAACTGCATTCACACTGTTTCAAATTCAGCTTACTGTGGAGACACATGCTGGAACTTTTTACTTTGAAATGTTTTGTAGTTTCTGAGTTATTTAACTTAAACGCCCAATGCATTCTCAATGGCAATAGCACAAACTTTGGCATGCTACTAGTCCTACATACTTACACCTAGAAACCCCATTCAAAACTATTTAGGTTCATCTTACGGTGGACATGTTTGCCTGAAAAGGAATCTTTGAAATGTTTCATAGTTTTAGCATGCCGTTTTTCATCATTTTTGAGGATTTGAAAAAAATATAAAAATCACTCTGAAACGATGGGCTATAGCCCATGGTCTCGAACGGCATACTATAGCATGCCGTTTTCCATCATTTTTGAGGATTTGAAAAAAAGACGAAAATCACTCCGAGACCATGGGCTATAGCCCATCGTCTCGGAGTAATTTTCGTCTTTTTTTCAAATCCTCGTTTTTCATAATTTATGACCATGGGCTATAGCCCATATCGGACGGCATACTATAGCATGCCGTTTTGCATCATTTTTGAGGATTAAAAAAAAATATGAAAATGACTCCGAGACGATGCCCATGGTCTCGGAGTGATTTTTGTCTTCCTCAAAAATGATGAAAAATGGCATGCTATAGTATGCCGTCTGAGGCCATGGGCTGAACTTGAACCCACGACCTGTGGCTCACATAGACAGCAGTTTATCACAGAGTGCCACCATGCTCTCTGAGAATCTCCTCAGCTTTCCATCTCTTTCCAGTTCTCTTCTGGATGTTATTCTGCAAAACATGCTGCAGAGTGAAAGTAGGAGGAACTCAGCTGGATTTGAACTCACAACCTCTGGCTCACATGGACGTCATCTTAACAAGGGTGCCACTGGGCTCTCAGTGATTATTAGGTTGTAAGTTGTTCTTCTTGGTGTCACTTTTCAAATGGGGCCTTGGGATCATGTACAGAGCATTTGAATGGTGCTGTGCATCAAAGGTGTCTTTAGTGCTTTTAAGTGTTATCGTGGATGTTAATCAGATAATACAGAGGAGAAACCATGACAGGACACAGACAGCCTCCCCATTGGTGGATGTGATCCTGGCAGCCAGCCCAGGTGTGATCTGGTCCCGTTGATTGAGCTGAGAAGGACCTATAAACCTTCAAGGTTTATAGGTCCTGCTCTGCTCAATCAACAGGACCAGAACACACACTCGTTACTTTTCTTCCAGTTTATTATACTCGTCGTCACGCTACTAGTCCTACATACTTACACCTAGAAACCCCATTCAAACCTACTTAGGTTCATCTTACGGTGGACATGTTTGCCTGAAAAGGAATCTTTGAAATGTTTCATAGTTTTAGAAATATAGTGCTTTCAAATTTGAGAAATCTACAATGGGGCTCAATGGCAGATATTGGCACGTCAAAAAAGCACTTTCACCTAGAAACTGCATTCACACTGTTTCAAATTCAGCTTACTGTGGAGACACATGCTGGAACTTTTTACTTTGAAATGTTTTGTAGTTTCTGAGTTATTTAACTTAAACGCCCAATGCATTCTCAATGGCAATAGCACAAACTTTGGCATGCTACTAGTCCTACATACTTACACCTAGAAACCCCATTCAAAACTATTTAGGTTCATCTTACGGTGGACATGTTTGCCTGAAAAGGAATCTTTGAAATGTTTCATAGTTTTAGCATGCCGTTTTTCATCATTTTTGAGGATTTGAAAAAAAGATGAAAATCACTCCGAGACGATGGGCTATAGCCCATGGTCTCGAACGGCATACTATAGCATGCCGTTTTCCATCATTTTTGAGGATTTGAAAAAAAGACGAAAATCACTCCGAGACCATGGGCTATAGCCCATTGTCTCGGAGTAATTTTCGTCTTTTTTTCAAATCCTCGTTTTTCATAATTTATGACCATGGGCTATAGCCCATATCGGACGGCATACTATAGCATGCCGTTTTGCATCATTTTTGAGGATTAAAAAAAAATATGAAAATGACTCCGAGACGATGCCCATGGTCTCGGAGTGATTTTTGTCTTCCTCAAAAATGATGAAAAATGGCATGCTATAGTATGCCGTCTGAGGCCATGGGCTGAACTTGAACCCACGACCTGTGGCTCACATAGACAGCAGTTTATCACAGAGTGCCACCATGCTCTCTGAGAATCTCCTCAGCTTTCCATCTCTTTCCAGTTCTCTTCTGGATGTTATTCTGCAAAACATGCTGCAGAGTGAAAGTAGGAGGAACTCAGCTGGATTTGAACTCACAACCTCTGGCTCACATGGACGTCATCTTAACAAGGGTGCCACTGGGCTCTCAGTGATTATTAGGTTGTAAGTTGTTCTTCTTGGTGTCACTTTTCAAATGGGGCCTTGGGATCATGTACAGAGCATTTGAATGGTGCTGTGCATCAAAGGTGTCTTTAGTGCTTTTAAGTGTTATCGTGGATGTTAATCAGATAATACAGAGGAGAAACCATGACAGGACACAGACAGCCTCCCCATTGGTGGATGTGATCCTGGCAGCCAGCCCAGGTGTGATCTGGTCCCGTTGATTGAGCTGAGAAGGACCTATAAACCTTCAAGGTTTATAGGTCCTGCTCTGCTCAATCAACAGGACCAGAACACACACTCGTTACTTTTCTTCCAGTTTATTATACTCGTCGTCACGCTACTAGTCCTACATACTTACACCTAGAAACCCCATTCAAACCTACTTAGGTTCATCTTACGGTGGACATGTTTGCCTGAAAAGGAATCTTTGAAATGTTTCATAGTTTTAGAAATATAGTGCTTTCAAATTTGAGAAATCTACAATGGGGCTCAATGGCAGATATTGGCACGTCAAAAAAGCACTTTCACCTAGAAACTGCATTCACACTGTTTCAAATTCAGCTTACTGTGGAGACACATGCTGGAACTTTTTACTTTGAAATGTTTTGTAGTTTCTGAGTTATTTAACTTAAACACCCAATGCATTCTCAATGGCAATAGCACAAACTTTGGCATGCTACTAGTCCTACATACTTACACCTAGAAACCCCATTCAAAACTATTTAGGTTCATCTTACGGTGGACATGTTTGCCTGAAAAGGAATCTTTGAAATGTTTCATAGTTTTAGCATGCCGTTTTTCATCATTTTTGAGGATTTGAAAAAAAGATGAAAATCACTCCGAGACGATGGGCTATAGCCCATGGTCTCGAACGGCATACTATAGCATGCCGTTTTCCATCACTTTTGAGGATTTGAAAAAAAGACGAAAATCACTCCGAGACCATGGGCTATAGCCCATCGTCTCGGAGTCATTTTCGTCTTTTTTTCAAATCCTCGTTTTTCATCATTTATGACCATGGGCTATAGCCCATATCGGACGGCATACTATAGCATGCCGTTTTGCATCATTTTTGAGGATTAAAAAAAAAGACGAAAATGACTCCGAGACGATGGGCTATAGCCCATGGTCTCGGAGTGATTTTTGTCTTCCTCAAAAATGATGAAAAATGGCATGCTATAATATGCCGTCTGAGGCCATGGGCTGAACTTGAACCCACGACCTGTGGCTCACATAGACAGCAGCTTATCACAGAGTGCCACCATGCTCTCTGAGAATCTCCTCAGCTTTCCATCTCTTTCCAGTTCTCTTCTGGATGTTATTCTGCAAAACATGCTGCAGAGTGAAAGTAGGAGGAACTCAGCTGGATTTGAACTCACAACCTCTGGCTCACATGGACGTCATCTTAACAAGGGTGCCACTGGGCTCTCAGTGATTTTTAGGTTGTAAGTTGTTCTTCTTGGTGTCACTTTTCAAATGGGGCCTTGGGATCATGTACAGAGCATTTGAATGGTGCTGTGCATCAAAGGTGTCTTTAGTGCTTTTAGTGTTATCGTGGATGTTAATCAGATAATACAGAGGAGAAACCATGACAGGACACAGACAGCCTCCCCATTGGTGGATGTGATCCTGGCAGCCAGAACAGGTGTGATCTGGTCCCGTTGATTGAGCTGAGAAGGACCTATAAACCAGAGTATTGGACTCGAGACTCGATGACTCGACTCGAGTCCGACTCGAGTCATTGATTTGACGACTTGCAACTCGACTTGGACTTGAGGGTAAAAACTTGAGACTCGACTTGACTTGGAAGACAATGACTCCAGACTCGACTCGACTTGAGACAAGCTGACTCGGACAACTTAAGTAACCGGCCTGTCCGGCAGAGTATTGGACTCGAGACTCGATGACTCGACTCGAGTCCGACTCGAGTCATTGATTTGACGACTTGCAACTCGACTTGGACTTGAGGGTAAAAACTTGAGACTCGACTTGACTTGACTTGCCCACAACAGAAAAACTTGAGACTTGCTTGAGACTTGGACCAAATGACTTGCTACTCGACTCGGACTCGGATCGGAGAGACTCGTGCAATTGTCTGCTATAAACCTTCAAGGTTTATAGGTCCTGCTCTGCTCAATCAACAGGACCAGAACACACACTCGTTACTTTTCTTCCAGTTTATTATACTCGTCGTCACGCTACTAGTCCTACATACTTACACCTAGAAACCCCATTCAAACCTACTTAGGTTCATCTTACGGTGGACATGTTTGCCTGAAAAGGAATCTTTGAAATGTTTCATAGTTTTAGAAATATAGTGCTTTCAAATTTGAGAAATCTACAATGGGGCTCAATGGCAGATATTGGCACGTCAAAAAAGCACTTTCACCTAGAAACTGCATTCACACTGTTTCAAATTCAGCTTACTGTGGAGACACATGCTGGAACTTTTTACTTTGAAATGTTTTGTAGTTTCTGAGTTATTTAACTTAAACGCCCAATGCATTCTCAATGGCAATAGCACAAACTTTGGCATGCTACTAGTCCTACATACTTACACCTAGAAACCCCATTCAAAACTATTTAGGTTCATCTTACGGTGGACATGTTTGCCTGAAAAGGAATCTTTGAAATGTTTCATAGTTTTAGCATGCCGTTTTTCATCATTTTTGAGGATTTGAAAAAAAGATGAAAATCACTCCGAGACGATGGGCTATAGCCCATGGTCTCGAACGGCATACTATAGCATGCCGTTTTCCATCATTTTTGAGGATTTGAAAAAAAGACGAAAATCACTCCGAGACCATGGGCTATAGCCCATCGTCTCGGAGTCATTTTCGTCTTTTTTTCAAATCCTCGTTTTTCATAATTTATGACCATGGGCTATAGCCCATATCGGACGGCATACTATAGCATGCCGTTTTCCATCATTTTTGAGGATTTGAAAAAAAGACGAAAATCACTCCGAGACCATGGGCTATAGCCCATCGTCTCGGAGTCATTTTCGTCTTTTTTTCAAATCCTCGTTTTTCATAATTTATGACCATGGGCTATAGCCCATATCGGACGGCATACTATAGCATGCCGTTTTGCATCATTTTTGAGGATTAAAAAAAAATATGAAAATGACTCCGAGACGATGCCCATGGTCTCGGAGTGATTTTTGTCTTCCTCAAAAATGATGAAAAATGGCATGCTATAGTATGCCGTCTGAGGCCATGGGCTGAACTTGAACCCACGACCTGTGGCTCACATAGACAGCAGCTTATCACAGAGTGCCACCACGCTCTCTGTGAATCTCCTCAGCTTTCCATCTCTTTCCAGTTCTCTTCTGGATGTTATTCTGCAAAACATGCTGCAGAGTGAAAGTAGGAGGAACTCAGCTGGATTTGAACTCACAACCTCTGGCTCACATGGACGTCATCTTAACAAGGGTGCCACTGGGCTCTCAGTGATTTTTAGGTTGTAAGTTGTTCTTCTTGGTGTCACTTTTCAAATGGGGCCTTGGGATCATGTACAGAGCATTTGAATGGTGCTGTGCATCAAAGGTGTCTTTAGTGCTTTTAGTGTTATCGTGGATGTTAATCAGATAATACAGAGGAGAAACCATGACAGGACACAGACAGCCTCCCCATTGGTGGATGTGATCCTGGCAGCCAGAACAGGTGTGATCTGGTCCCGTTGATTGAGCTGAGAAGGACCTATAAAACCTTCAAGGTTTATAGGTCCTGCTCTGCTCAATCAACAGGACCAGAACACACACTCGTTACTTTTCTTCCAGTTTATTATACTCGTCGTCACGCTACTAGTCCTACATACTTACACCTAGAAACCCCATTCAAACCTACTTAGGTTCATCTTACGGTGGACATGTTTGCCTGAAAAGGAATCTTTGAAATGTTTCATAGTTTTAGAAATATAGTGCTTTCAAATTTGAGAAATCTACAATGGGGCTCAATGGCAGATATTGGCACGTCAAAAAAGCACTTTCACCTAGAAACTGCATTCACACTGTTTCAAATTCAGCTTACTGTGGAGACACATGCTGGAACTTTTTACTTTGAAATGTTTTGTAGTTTCTGAGTTATTTAACTTAAACGCCCAATGCATTCTCAATGGCAATAGCACAAACTTTGGCATGCTACTAGTCCTACATACTTACACCTAGAAACCCCATTCAAAACTATTTAGGTTCATCTTACGGTGGACATGTTTGCCTGAAAAAGAATCTTTGAAATGTTTCATAGTTTTAGCATGCCGTTTTTCATCATTTTTGAGGATTTGAAAAAAATATAAAAATCACTCTGAAACGATGGGCTATAGCCCATGGTCTCGAACGGCATACTATAGCATGCCGTTTTCCATCATTTTTGAGGATTTGAAAAAAAGACGAAAATCACTCCGAGACCATGGGCTATAGCCCATCGTCTCGGAGTCATTTTCGTCTTTTTTTCAAATCCTCGTTTTTCATAATTTATGACCATGGGCTATAGCCCATATCGGACGGCATACTATAGCATGCCGTTTTGCATCATTTTTGAGGATTAAAAAAAAAGATGAAAATGACTCCGAGACGATGGGCTATAGCCCATGGTCTCGGAGTGATTTTTGTCTTCCTCAAAAATGATGAAAAATGGCATGCTATAGTATGCCGTCTGAGGCCATGGGCTGAACTTGAACCCACGACCTGTGGCTCACATAGACAGCAGCTTATCACAGAGTGCCACCATGCTCTCTGAGAATCTCCTCAGCTTTCCATCTCTTTCCAGTTCTCTTCTGGATGTTATTCTGCAAAACATGCTGCAGAGTGAAAGTAGGAGGAACTCAGCTGGATTTGAACTCACAACCTCTGGCTCACATGGACGTCATCTTAACAAGGGTGCCACTGGGCTCTCAGTGATTTTTAGGTTGTAAGTTGTTCTTCTTGGTGTCACTTTTCAAATGGGGCCTTGGGATCATGTACAGAGCATTTGAATGGTGCTGTGCATCAAAGGTGTCTTTAGTGCTTTTAAGTGTTATCGTGGATGTTAATCAGATAATACAGAGGAGAAACCATTACAGGACACAGACAGCCTCCCCATTGGTGGATGTGATCCTGGCAGCCAGCCCAGGTGTGTTCTGGTCCCGTTGATTGAGCTGAGAAGGACCTATAAACCTTCAAGGTTTATAGGTCCTGCTCTGCTCAATCAACAGGACCAGAACACACACTCGTTACTTTTCTTCCAGTTTATTATACTCGTCGTCACGCTACTAGTCCTACATACTTACACCTAGAAACCCCATTCAAACCTACTTAGGTTCATCTTACGGTGGACATGTTTGCCTGAAAAGGAATCTTTGAAATGTTTCATAGTTTTAGAAATATAGTGCTTTCAAATTTGAGAAATCTACAATGGGGCTCAATGGCAGATATTGGCACGTCAAAAAAGCACTTTCACCTAGAAACTGCATTCACACTGTTTCAAATTCAGCTTACTGTGGAGACACATGCTGGAACTTTTTACTTTGAAATGTTTTGTAGTTTCTGAGTTATTTAACTTAAACGCCCAATGCATTCTCAATGGCAATAGCACAAACTTTGGCATGCTACTAGTCCTACATACTTACACCTAGAAACCCCATTCAAAACTATTTAGGTTTAGACTAAAATGGTGGACATGTTTGCCTGAAAAGGAATCTTTGAAATGTTTCATAGTTTTAGCATGCCGTTTTTCATCATTTTTGAGGATTTGAAAAAAAGATGAAAATCACTCCGAGACGATGGGCTATAGCCCATGGTCTCGAACGGCATACTATAGCATGCCGTTTTCCATCATTTTTGAGGATTTGAAAAAAAGACGAAAATCACTCCGAGACCATGGGCTATAGCCCATCGTCTCGGAGTCATTTTCGTCTTTTTTTCAAATCCTCGTTTTTCATAATTTATGACCATGGGCTATAGCCCATATCGGACGGCATACTATAGCATGCCGTTTTGCATCATTTTTGAGGATTAAAAAAAATTATGAAAATGACTCCGAGACGATGCCCATGGTCTCGGAGTGATTTTTGTCTTCCTCAAAAATGATGAAAAATGGCATGCTATAGTATGCCGTCTGAGGCCATGGGCTGAACTTGAACCCACGACCTGTGGCTCACATAGACAGCAGTTTATCACAGAGTGCCACCATGCTCTCTGAGAATCTCCTCAGCTTTCCATCTCTTTCCAGTTCTCTTCTGGATGTTATTCTGCAAAACATGCTGCAGAGTGAAAGTAGGAGGAACTCAGCTGGATTTGAACTCACAACCTCTGGCTCACATGGACGTCATCTTAACAAGGGTGCCACTGGGCTCTCAGTGATTATTAGGTTGTAAGTTGTTCTTCTTGGTGTCACTTTTCAAATGGGGCCTTGGGATCATGTACAGAGCATTTGAATGGTGCTGTGCATCAAAGGTGTCTTTAGTGCTTTTAAGTGTTATCGTGGATGTTAATCAGATAATACAGAGGAGAAACCATGACAGGACACAGACAGCCTCCCCATTGGTGGATGTGATCCTGGCAGCCAGCCCAGGTGTGATCTGGTCCCGTTGATTGAGCTGAGAAGGACCTATAAACCTTCAAGGTTTATAGGTCCTGCTCTGCTCAATCAACAGGACCAGAACACACACTCGTTACTTTTCTTCCAGTTTATTATACTCGTCGTCACGCTACTAGTCCTACATACTTACACCTAGAAACCCCATTCAAACCTACTTAGGTTCATCTTACGGTGGACATGTTTGCCTGAAAAGGAATCTTTGAAATGTTTCATAGTTTTAGAAATATAGTGCTTTCAAATTTGAGAAATCTACAATGGGGCTCAATGGCAGATATTGGCACGTCAAAAAAGCACTTTCACCTAGAAACTGCATTCACACTGTTTCAAATTCAGCTTACTGTGGAGACACATGCTGGAACTTTTTACTTTGAAATGTTTTGTAGTTTCTGAGTTATTTAACTTAAACGCCCAATGCATTCTCAATGGCAATAGCACAAACTTTGGCATGCTACTAGTCCTACATACTTACACCTAGAAACCCCATTCAAAACTATTTAGGTTCATCTTACGGTGGACATGTTTGCCTGAAAAGGAATCTTTGAAATGTTTCATAGTTTTAGCATGCCGTTTTTCATCATTTTTGAGGATTTGAAAAAAAGATGAAAATCACTCCGAGACGATGGGCTATAGCCCATGGTCTCGAACGGCATACTATAGCATGCCGTTTTCCATCATTTTTGAGGATTTGAAAAAAAGACGAAAATCACTCCGAGACCATGGGCTATAGCCCATCGTCTCGGAGTCATTTTCGTCTTTTTTTCAAATCCTCGTTTTTCATCATTTATGACCATGGGCTATAGCCCATATCGGACGGCATACTATAGCATGCCGTTTTGCATCATTTTTGAGGATTAAAAAAAAAGACGAAAATGACTCCGAGACGATGGGCTATAGCCCATGGTCTCGGAGTGATTTTTGTCTTCCTCAAAAATGATGAAAAATGGCATGCTATAATATGCCGTCTGAGGCCATGGGCTGAACTTGAACCCACGACCTGTGGCTCACATAGACAGCAGCTTATCACAGAGTGCCACCATGCTCTCTGAGAATCTCCTCAGCTTTCCATCTCTTTCCAGTTCTCTTCTGGATGTTATTCTGCAAAACATGCTGCAGAGTGAAAGTAGGAGGAACTCAGCTGGATTTGAACTCACAACCTCTGGCTCACAAGGACGTCATCTTAACAAGGGTGCCACTGGGCTCTCAGTGATTTTTAGGTTGTAAGTTGTTCTTCTTGGTGTCACTTTTCAAATGGGGCCTTGGGATCATGTACAGAGCATTTGAATGGTGCTGTGCATCAAAGGTGTCTTTAGTGCTTTAGTGTTATCGTGGATGTTAATCAGATAATACAGAGGAGAAACCATGACAGGACACAGACAGCCTCCCCATTGGTGGATGTGATCCTGGCAGCCAGAACAGGTGTGATCTGGTCCCGTTGATTGAGCTGAGAAGGACCTATAAACCTTCAAGGTTTATAGGTCCTGCTCTGCTCAATCAACAGGACCAGAACACACACTCGTTACTTTTCTTCCAGTTTATTATACTCGTCGTCACGCTTCTAGTCCTACATACTTACACCTAGAAACCCCATTCAAACCTACTTAGGTTCATCTTACGGTGGACATGTTTGCCTGAAAAGGAATCTTTGAAATGTTTCATAGTTTTAGAAATATAGTGCTTTCAAATTTGAGAAATCTACAATGGGGCTCAATGGCAGATATTGGCACGTCAAAAAAGCACTTTCACCTAGAAACTGCATTCACACTGTTTCAAATTCAGCTTACTGTGGAGACACATGCTGGTGCTCCAGCCCCCCCAGCACCCCTACTTCCCTCAGCCATGAAGAGAGAGAGAGACGGTATACTATAGCATGACGTTTTTTCATCATTTTTGAGGATTTGAAAAAAAGGCGAAAATCACTCCGAGACCATGGACTACAGCCCATGGACTTGTAATACACACACGCACGTGCGCACACACATACACAGGGCACAGCAGCAACGCACACAATATTTTGGACCAAACAAATAATTACAAAGAAGAAAAACAACAAAAAAGTGTTTTTTTCTACTTTCTAATTCTTTGTTTGGCCCGAAGAATTTTGTTTGTTGTCATGATTCACGACAAGAGTTGGCTTTGTGTAAAAGTCTTTAAATAAATACTTTCTGAAATGTCTATGAGGAAAATGAACGGAGAATCATTTCCTGGGCCATGTTAGGGGGCGGGACTGCGACGCTCTATTACCTTATTACACTATTACCTTATTACCTTAGTACACTATTACCTTATTACCCTATTACCCTATTACCCTATTTCACTATTTCACTATATTTCATTACTATATTAAAAAAAAAAGTCTCCATAAAAAATATACCTACCCTGACAAAATTTCTTTTTTCACACGCCTTTCTTTTTTTTTACTACCTAAAAAAAATCTACCCACATGTCCCCTTAGGGGCACTATTTCAAAGTCGACTTTGAAAGTTCAAAGTCAGAGACAGTGACGCAGAGAGAGTGACGCAGAGACAGTGACGCAGAGACAGTGACGCAGAGAGAGTGACGCAGAGACAGTGACGCAGAGAGAGTGACGCAGAGACAGTGACGCAGAGAGAGTGACGCAGAGAGAGTGACGCAGAGACAGTGACGCAGAGAGAGTGACGCAGAGAGAGTGACGCAGAGACAGTGACGCAGAGAGAGTGACGCAGAGAGAGTGACGCAGAGACAGTGACGCAGAGAGAGTGACGCAGAGAGAGTGACGCAGAGACAGTGACGCAGAGAGAGTGACGCAGAGAGAGTGACGCAGAGAAAGAGAGACAGGGCCGCAGGGCCGCGGGAAGATGTTTACACTAGCAGGTGCTGAACGTTCAGTAGGGGGTGCGCACGCGTTAGCGCGCGCAGCAAAATGCTCGTGCATGCGCATTTTCGCGCAATTTCATGCAGAAAAGTGGCTTTTACTTTCCCTCTCCACACGCATGAGAAAACTGACACAGGCAATTAACCAGGATAAGGTGCTGATACTGTGATACAGCATATTTATTAAGCCTAGTAACAGAAATCTGTTTTAATTAAAATTATTATTATTTCCCCCCTCCCGTCCGAGGGGGGGCTGTGCCCCCCCAGCACCCCTACTTCCCTCAGCCATGCCATTCACACTTTTTATAATTCCGCTTACTGTGGGCACACTTGCTGGAACTTTTTACTTTGAAATGTTTTGTAGTTTCTGAGTTATTTAACTTAAACGCCAAATGCATCTAGGAAAAAAGACGAAAATCACTCTGAGACCATGGGCTATAGTCCATATGTCCGTAAATATGGAACAAAATGAGTAATATATAGAACTTTCTCAAACTAAATCTGGATAGGACCGAAGTTCTCACAATTTGTTCTAGTTCTAGTGAACAGAAAGAATAAATAAATAGACTTGGTAACCTAACTGTAGGGAGTACAAACACAGTAAAGAACTTAGGGGTTATCATCTATGAAAAGGCAACACCATGAGCAGAAAATAAAAATGAACCATGTAAATACAACAAATTGAGCAGAGCACTGCAGGGAGTTGATCCCCGTTCCGGTAAACCAGAAGTACCACACCAGTGCCTTAGTTTTTGTTTTGTTGTCATGTACAGGTCCATTCGTTGAAATGTAAATTCGATAATCATTTGGTTTCATCTTTACACTCTGAGTTACAGACCTGTAAGGGTGCGGCCGGCTCTCCCGAGTCCCAACACACCTACCTGCACCAGTTGAAGAGGACGAGGAAATTGAGAGTGAGGAGGAGGAGGATGAGGAGGAAGATGATGCACAGAGGAGGAGGGTGGAGTCATCTGAATCTGATGATTCAGAAACCAGTGACACAGAATGCTATCTGACACATGTGTTTTGTGTCTGTAAAAGTTACAACTCCCAAATAGATTGCTTTCCTATTCAAAAGTAATGTTACTCTACTGGATGGCGGCCATCTTGACTTTCGGGGCCAAAACGAGGTCTTATGATTAAAATGGTGTCAGATTTGGAATCCTCATGGTTGACTTCTATGGAAAAGTGTCTTCATACATGATTCTAGGTCATCTTGATCAAAAGTTCATTTTTGGCTATGGCGCCGGACGCCATTTTGAATTAGGCCCTCTATCATTATCATTATTTGACTTTGAAATGTTGTGTAGTTTCTGAGTTATTTAACTTAAACACCCAATGCATTCTCAATGGCATTAGCACAAACATTAGCACAAACTTTGGCAGTCCTACATACTTACACCTAGAAACCCCATTCAAACCTTAATAGGTTCATCTTACAGTGGACATGTTTGCCTGAAAATGAATCTTTGATATGTTTCATAGTTTTAGAAATGTAGTGCTTTCAAACTTGAGCAATTTATAATGGGGGTAAATGGCACATTTTGGCCCAGCACCCTCCTACTAGGAATTCTACGGCGAGCCGTAACACACCAACAGCCAATAGAATCGCATCAGGTTTTCCCCACGCAAGGCCCTGCAGTGTCAATATCCAGCCAAGTGGAGGCAGCATAGCTTGATAGGGCCACTTTGAGGGCAGCACACATCACACCAGTATAACTGGCCACCAAATGGTGTCAGTATTGCACAGTAATAACAGATAAAGCTTTGCTTTTACACGTTAGTTACTATGAACTTCTGCCCCACGAACGGATGGCTGTGGCGGGCGGCAGGGTCACCCCAGTCCATCATTGTCGTATGTGATTTCAGTCATGCTTCACCACGTCTTGCAATATATGTAAATGATTCAAATAAATCATTGACGAAAACCTACATACGGTACCATAGTATGTCGTCAAAAAGCATGATTTTCCTTGAGCGAGTGCAATCTCCGGCACCGGAAATCAGCCAAAAGTCATACTATAGTATTTTGTCAAAAAGCATGATTTTCATCATATATATTTTATCATCGAAAACCATGATAAACAACATACTATATAATTTATATTGTCAAAAAGCATCCGGAATTGACATTGCTTCTTGATACTGATACACTCCTCAATGGATTTGGTTCCACTTGTACACTTTACAAGTTACCGACATTGAGAACCAGTTTTGTACATGGCCTTGTTCAGCATCTCTCCCCCCTCCCCTCCATCGCTCTCCCTCCCTGCCTCTCCCCAGACATGCTTTGATCCTGTGACTGTTAAGGCAAGGCAGTCAGGGGCAGGGGAGACCGTCGGCATGCTTTCTGTTCTAACCACTGTCATTACGGAACGCCGACCAAAGTAATTGCCCAGAGTCAAGTGCAAGTGAGGTTATTTAGAGACACGTTGCGCAGACCAAACACTCCTGGGTACAGGGCCGCCACAGTGGTAGAGAAAACAAAGACCAAACAAACCAAGAAGACTCAGGGTAATTATTCTGCACTGAAAACACAAGATAAAAACTCACTTGTTTGATCAAAAGCTCAGAGATTAAGACGGTAGATTAAACTGTCTTTGGAGTTTTGTTGGATTTTAATAACAAAAAAGTTCTAGTTTGGCTTATCAACATAGTTTTCCAGTTTGTTGTTTTAAGGTTGTGAACGTGCTATACACACCAAGACACCATCCTTCTGAGGGCATGTCTTGTTTGTTAGCCGTGAAATCTCTTGAGGGTGCACACACTGTATGATATCATCTCTGTCAGGTCATGACAACAAACACAATTTTTGGGGCCGAAAAAATAATTTTTTGTTGTTTTTCTTCTTTGTAATTATTTGTTTGGTCCAAAATATTGTTTGTGTTGTCATGAGTTGTCACGACTCGAGTTGGCTTTGTCCGCGGCGTAACCATCTTTAAATAAATACTTTTTGAAATGTCTATGGGAAAAATGCATTGGGATTCATTTCCTGGTCCATGGTAGGGGGCGGGACTGCGACGCTCTATGCCTGTGCCCTTTTATGCCCATACATGGAGTTCTTTGTCCGGACTGTCAGAACTGGCCAGCTCCATATATGGAGATCTATAGGGCCTCTGTCCAGAGCCTGGGCAGAGGCCTTTTGTGGCGGTTCGGGATAGACGTGGGTACTCGACACCGGGCACTGCTCTCCCTGTAGTGGTGTGGAACGCGGGTGTCAAATTTGAAGTCGGTGGGGCGAACGGTTCTCGAGTTACGGATTACAGACATAGAGAGACGTGGCACATTTATAGCCTACGTAGATAGATAGAAGATAAATAGCAAAAGTAGCAGATCTTTTGTGTGACGCTGTAGGCTATATATGATCAAGCAGGGCGTTAATTTATGAAAGAAACACAGTTAAAACATGGAGATTTCTGCCCATAGCAGCGATAAAATACACGGTAAGATTCTAGCTGTAAATACGTTCATTGGCGTTCCGCCATATATGGTTCAGTGTGAACTGATCTTCTATGAGCCAATCCATGGAGTTCCAACAAGTTCTGGAGACCGAGTAAAACTTGTGTAAAAAGAGGGAACAGAGGCAAAAGCAAACATGTTATCACTTAAACAGTCTTCATCAGGGCTAAAAGGGTTCTGGCAGTGTTAGGCATTTTAGGCATAGTTCGTTCAGTGTGGCTTTGATGTCATAATCTCTGCTGTCGGGCAGAAACCAGTTCCGAAATCTGGTCACAAGATGTTCCACTAAATTCAAACATTTACAATAGCAGAATGAGCCAATCTACAAGCTCTTTGAACAGCATTTTTGTTTGGCTACTTTTTCACGACAGTATCTTACAACAATATAGAGCAGTGGCTCTCAAAGTGGGGTCTGGGGACCCCCAGGGGTCCTTGGGGGTGTTCCAGGGGGAGCCCAGCAAATGTTAGTTAACATAGCATCATAAACATTTTAAGCACTTTATATCCATTTATAATGTTGGCTATTCAGAAATAGAACAAACAAGGCAAGCTCACAGCTTGTAGATATAGCTTGTACATCTGCACATTTTGAACAGTTTAGAAAAATATTGAAAATGTTAAAAAACATAAAAAGTTGAAAGATGGATATACAAGCTCTCTTACAAGCAACATGTAGTGAACAGTAGTTACGTCTGCTAGCTCTCTCACTCTGAATCTCTATTCTCTCCCGAGTTGTATGCCATGATTTTCACATTACTGGGTTTCCAGCAACTACTTGTTTTTTTTGCCCCAGTGGAGAGCGAAGCAGGTCACACTGGGTATTGTGTTTCTATACGAAGTAAATTATGTGGTGACATTGTGGTCGCTGTTGTGGGGGATTGTGAAACCAAGCTATTGTTGGTACAAAGGCGGACTATATTGCTTGGTAGCAGGATATTTAACAATATAATTATCTGTTTATACAGAATCTTAACCACTTTAAACCCTATACTTTGTTGACCAGTGTCCCCCCCCCCCAGGGGTCTATAGGTCCCCTCCAACACAAACACCAAATCTCTTCACTGAAAATAGCTGATCTGCTGTAGATGTGTCATAGTGAGTGAAGCGTTGTTGGACCCACATGCTAGACAACTGAGGCTGAACAAATAAACTCAAGGGTTTTAATACCCAAATTCAGCAACAGTTCTCCAGAAACAGGCCAGCTATAGTAAAAGCTAGCTGCTAACGGGTACAAACATAGTTATATATAGGCCTACTATATAGGGTACAAAACACAGAATGCTGAATGCCTAAACAAGTACTAACTACTTACAGTATCATTGCAATCAATAATGAACTGACAGTTTAAAGTTTAAATAGAGCTGGGGCCCATATAGTATCAACTGATACAACAAAATAAGATACACAAGAAACACCATGGGAATTAACAGACTAACAGAAGACCTAGAAACAGAACATACAGTAGTACACACAACCTATATGTACTAGAATCAGGCGAACAAAACAGAAAAAACTAAAACGTTAAATACATTTCCAATTTGACGAACGTGTTTCGAGAAGCTGGCCATGACAAGATATACTTTTTTTTTTTTTAAAGCACCTTTACTTCAGTACGTATATATTTGGATGTCCAAATTAACATTTTGAATACAAGATGTTTACCTGTGACAGTATACTTTTATATTGTATTGTATTGTATTTTATATTGTATTGTATTCAGTGATTTCACTTCATTCAAATATCACTTATTTTCTTGTTTTGTTGTGATAATCCTCCCTACTATAGAGTGTGCTGACCATATAAGGAGTTCCTCCCTGTCCCCAGTTAACCCCTGGGGGTCAAAAAACCTTAGGTTTCGTTTTTGGCTAGGTGGCAAAGCCTTCATCCAATCAGGATAGAGAGGGGCCTTCCACCAATCATGATCGAGCGGGGGCGGGCCTTGGTGTGTGTGCTATTGGCCTGTCACGTGTCACCCCACTGTAGTGCGTGCATGTGCACAACTTGTTACCGGGGCGGACTGGGGGTTTTTCCCAGTCCGCCCCAGAAGGGTAGAGAGTAAATCAGACAGACCAGCTGATCCAGTGTTGTGTGATCACAGCAAGCAGACAATGAAAGGGTGGATGAAAACAACATGTGCGTCGCAAGTGTATACAGTAAGTGTTTACAGCAAGCGTATACAGAAAGCTTCGCCTGAGGTTTCATATTGTCGTCGTTGGATATACCTTAATTGTATATCCAAAACTGGAACCTTTTCAGGACATGGAAAAAATATAACATAATGTCCCAATGGATATTCACAAGCTCTTGGTAATACTTTTCTTTGGTGCAATTATTTTGTAAAACACACTTGACCACTTTTATGAAAGAAAGAAAGAAAGAAAGAAAGAAAGAAAGAAAGAGCAGATTTACAAGCTTGTAGATTGGCAGTTATTTGCTCCTTTTGTGTGAGACTGTAGAACAGGGTTCCACAATTCATTTTCCTCAAGGGCCATATTTTGACTAGGGAACCAGGCTGGGAGCTGAGTCCGCACGAGCACATTTTTTTTTTTTCATTAATTAATTAAAAATCACACCCGTGTGAACTGAGTGGTGCAAGGTCTTATATAGCCTGATCAGCTGTGGTCTGACGTAATGTCAGTGACCATAGTAACCATGCTCACCTGTGCACGGACACGTACACAGGTACACAAACATTGCACGGACACGTACACAGGTACACAAACATACAGACAAAGCTGGTTATTGGAGTGGTTTGCACCACTCAAAATTTTTTCTCAACCAGTGGTCCGGGGACCACTAGTGGTCCTTGAGGGGGTGCCCAGTTTGACATGCATAGGCTACTGACCCCCATTTAATGCCATTTATATCTGGGACACCCCCCGAAAACAAAACAAAATTATTCCAGGGGCCACAAGGGGGCACTCCGCGGGCCGCAAATGGCCCGTGGGCCGCCTATTGGGGAACCCTGCTGTAGAATGATAAGTACAGGCCATTACTTTACCAAAAAACACAAAAAGTTGAAATATGGAGATAATGATACAGTATGTTACACAATGATATGTTGCACACAGTGCAACAACCATCCTGTCTTCCATCTCCTGTCCCGACAAACGTTTCAATGGCGCAGAAGGGCATGATATATTTTATTATCATTTAATTGGTAACTTTAACAACTTTCTTCAAAATGATGTCCCCATTTTTGGGCATGATGTCATTATAGGTGAAACGATTGTCAAAAAAGTTTTTTTCCTTTTCTTTTTTTTTTTTTTTACATGCCACTGTGGTTAAAGACAAAAGTATTAAATAGGACATAAATTGAGTCATTTTCAACCTATCTTCATATAATTGGTCCTCACTAAGGCTCATTATGGCACCATTTCTGTCTGCTCACTCTGTGTGTCAGAGGTGGCCGGGCTGTGCATGAAGGGCTGAGGGCAGCTCAGAAACCTGCCTATACCAATGACATCATTTTCGTATTGGTAAAGGCCTAGCCTTTCTCTTACTGGAAAGTCATCATGCTGAAATAGCCATTGTTCTTGCGTCAACAAACAAGCTTAAAAGCTACAGTCCACCTCTGAGTGGACAGAAATGTGTGGACAGAAATGGCACCATCCCATGGTGAGGAGAGTGAGGACCAATATATCATTGCTGTCGGACAGAAATTCAACCCGACACAGATGATGTGATATTGTTGGAAAAAAAGGCAAAATGCTCCAATTCAGAGCTAGTCTACAGGTATAGAAAAGAAAATGAAGCGAGTGCAAGGGAGTCCTTGTACTTGCATCAGACAGAAAAGCAAACCTACAGTACTGTATATAAGTGCCTCTTCATCCCAGTATTTGATATATCCAGCCTTTAGTGTAGCTAATTAGGCTAACGGCAGTCGCATGTGATCCGAGAGATAGATGTTTTGTTGTGTTTGTTTCCTTTGTGATCGTCGCCCCTCATTTATCTCATTCACACAATTAACACATTAAAGAAGGCATCCTGCTGGCTACGTGACGTACGTGTGTTGTAGTTCAAAGGCTCGGCGGCTTCCCCACTTAGCCCTGGTTCTCTCTCTCTCTCTCTCTCTCTCTCGCTCTCCCTCCCTCACATTTATTTTGAAATTTCTTTAACACATTCTGGACGGGAACCCCTTTTGGTGTTTTAAGCATTATGCTATACTTTAGCTATGGAAAAATAGCAGATCTACAAGCTAATTGCGCAGCACAGAGTGCCGCACTACGAGCTTGTAGATTATTTTTTTAATCGTGAAAATGTGGCGCAAATCTTTGAATAAATATTCTTTCAAAGCGAACGATTTTAACTTAAATCTTTGCTTCTGTGGGGGCCCTGGAACAACATATTTTCAGATGGGGGGTCAGCGGCCAAATACAAATAATTCCTTGACATGAAAAAAGTTGAGAACCACTGACATGGAAACATAGGTTTTTGAGTGGTGCAACCACTCCAAGGAACAGCAATGTCTGTGACCTTAACCTATGTTTGTGTGTGACTCATGTGTGACTCATGAGTACCAGTAGGGGCGCTGTTGTGCCAAGAAAACAGATAGAGACAGATAGTGCTGCACTGTTGCCTGCTAATGAGAGAGAGAGAGAGAGAGAGAGAGAGAGAGAGAGAGAGAGGGGGGGGGGGGGGGTGGAGGGGAGTTGCACCACTCAGTTCACACGGGTGTGATTTTCAAGAAACTTTTAGGATTTAGAAGACTTTTTATCGGCCTCAGTCCTTAAGAGGATAAGCACCTTGAGATGCATCATCTCGTTTTCGAGGTGGTCCTCGAAAGACACATAGACAAACAGGTGGGTTTCAGGTCCGCAAGCAAAGAATCCTCGAGAATATTAAATGAATGAATTAATCTTGAGACTCCGGAGGCTCAAGAAGGCGGGCCCCTTCCCACTCCTCTCCTCGCCACCTTCTACAGGGGCACCATTGAGCCCATCCATTCGCACTTACAGCTTCAGTGCACCTCCTGGTTCGGCAGCCTCAAGGCACAAGAACAACATCAGTTGAATGATTGGGTGGTGCAGACAGCTGGGAGGATCGTTGGTGCCTCTGTTCCCTCCTTGTTGGTGTGCCAGAAGAGCCACCAGCAATACTAGGGACCTCACATGGCCTGTTTGCCCTCCTACCCTCTGGGAAGAGGTGCAGGAGCATTAAAGCCAGGACAAGTAGGATGAAAAACTGCTTTTTTCCGAGGGCAGTGAGTGAAATACTACAAAGTACAATTTGAGTACAAAAGTATTGGCATCAAAATCTTAAACTACCAAAAGTAAACGTACTCATTGTGCAAAAGGCCCTATTTCATAAGTTTTATTCCACACTACGGGTTTCCAACCGATAACCGTGCCGTTAGCCGTTAAGAAATTGGTAACCGACAAACACTACTGGCTAATGGTGAACCCATGAAATAAAAACAAAAGCCCACGGGGCACCCTGGCCTCTTCTAACTTCCTCCATGTTATTAGCCTAAACTTTGGTCAACTTAACTGTCATTGCATCTCTGCATTTATGCGCATCTCTGCATGTATGCGTCGGTAAATTTGTATTTTACCGACGGCATGGGATGGCGGCCATTGCGCTGTCTGCGTCACGGTAGCCTGGGCACCATTCCATTTCGGATTCATGAACCGGTCGGGAGTGGATGATATTGCTACGTCATGTTGTTTTGTAGTCATCAATCTTCCGAAACTTCCTTTTCCCTCAAACCGATCTTTCTCAATAAAAGCTACAGGCTACGAGAGCTTTTATTGTTATTCTTCCGGTTTGAGGGAAAAGGAAGTTCTGTTTGATTGTTCCTGCCTGAAACAATACTACATCATCATCCATTCCAGACCGGATCACACGGCACTTTTGGAACAGAGACCAGGCTTTCCTCCGACGTGGAAAGCCTGGTGAGGCGAGGTTAGTGTCACGGTATTTACGTACATGAACTGGCTACTGGAGTTTACGCATGTGGCTCGACTGTTATGACAATTATGTGCCCCTATATTGGCGAGGAGTGGAATGTTAATTCAGCCGTCTTATCGACAGTATGCGACAGACACACTGCAGACAACCTGGCTGGTAGGTAAACGAAACGATGTGGTGGTGGAGGCTTGGTAGCCTGGCTTTCCCAGACACAACGTGGATTCATTCACGCCTCCTCCCCGCTATGATATCGGGGAGGAAGCAAGAGTGAATCCACGTTAACAGTAAGGCTAAAGTGTAAAAGTAAGTTTAAACTGTAAATGTGGTTCCATTTGTACACTCTCAGTGTATATGAATTACGTACAACTCTCACAGTGTGACCCCTGGTGGTCCCCTGACCTGACATTACTTGTGAAACAGTGTTCAAGTTAAATTTAGAATTCTCTGTCTCTCTCTCTCTCTACAGATTCAAAGTACAGTATTCATGTAGACGTATCTGGGTTCCAGCAGAATAAAATGACTGTTGAAGCGTGTTAATCAAGCAAATCTAAAGGATATATTCCTTGCAGCGGCAACACGTTCTTTAAATACATCGCCGCTCGCCGCTCCTCCGTGCACACACACAAACACACACACACTCGGCTTTCAGAAGTTACATAACACTACAGTAGCCTTTATTTAGCACCGGGGAAGGCTCTCATTTGAGGTGCAACGTAAATGATGCAGGACCACGGCCGACGTGACGCACGCTGCAGACACAAAAAACAAGCCGAGAGCTTTTTTTCCGCTGCCAGCACCACCGCATGCATGCACCACCGCACGCATGCACGCATGAATTGTGTCCACACAGCCCAGTGGTGGAAAAAGTACTCAAATATTTTACTTTAAGTAAAAGTTTCAATGTACTGCAATATAGAACTATACTCCGTTACAAGTATAAAAGTCCGGAATTCAAAATGTACTTGAGTAAAAGTACAAAAGTATTGGCATCAAAATGTACTTAAACATACTAAAAGTAAAAGTACTCATTGTGCAGAATGTCTCATCTTTTGAAAATCGCTGTGTCGCATTGTGAGCTTGCAGATCGGCTATTTTCAAATGGTCGAAATGTATATTGGGTATAAGTGGTTATACTGTATGTTTTGTAATAATCATCAAAATCTACAAAGTAACTCAAAGTTTTCAAATAAATGTAGTGCGGTAAAAGTACAATATTTGGCTCTGAGATGTGGAGTGGAGTAGGAGTTAAAGCACTGGAAATTGGAAATACTCAAGCAAAGTACAAATACCTCAAAATTGTACTTGTACTTAGTTCCTTTCCACCAATGCCTGCTGCCAACTGGGCTGAGTCACGGGCCGGACGCGGACAGGACCCGGACGGGACAGACCCTGAGGCAGCAGCTGGACCACATGTATGACGCTCCCCTGCGAGAAACCCCAAAAAACAACAACCCACAGAGGGAATCACTCCCTGGGATCCGTGGAAGAAGTGGAAGTGACATCTTATTTTAGAACAGCCAAAGCAGCTACTGTAAGCTATCAAACAGGGCTGGCTGGCTGGATGGCTGGATGGCTGGCTGGCTGGATGGATGGATGGATGGCTGGCTGGCTGGCTGGCTGGATGGATGGATGGCTGGATGGCTGGCTGGCTGGATGGCTGGCTGGCTGGATGGCTGGATGGATGGCTGGCTGGCTGGCTGGCTGGCTGGATGGCTGGATGTCTGGCTGGCTGGCTGGCTGGCTGGCTGGCTGGCTGGATGGATGGCTGGCTGGCTGGCTGGCTGGCTGGCTGGCTGGCTGGATGGCTGGATGTCTGGCTGGCTGGCTGGCTGGCTGGCTGGCTGGCTGGCTGGCTGGATGGATGGCTGGATGGATGGATGGATGGCTGGATGGCTGGATGGATGGCTTCATAATTGAAGAAGGTTCCAGTCTGGAGATGCAAGAGACAGATGAGAGTTAGGATCTTTAGGATCCTTTCATTAATGTGGTTGATGCTCCATGAATTCTTCATTTGAGGAATCATACCACATCAGAGGCATGCAGTCATTTCCTCTCCTACCTTCCACTGAGCAATAGTCTGCTATTCGACGTCTGTCTAAAAGGTTTTCTAGTGGTCTAGGCATATAGCTAGTATAGCTTGATTAAACGTCTATAGACGTCTACATATTATATCTGTTGAAACGATGTTGTTTCAACGTCTAATCTAAGGTCGCATTCACACCTATACTTCGGTAGACTCGGTAGAAAGTTGCATCTTTCTTGCATATTTAATTTGCTCCATTTGCTTTCACACTGGCTGTTGTCAAACCTCATCACCGCATCAGGGAAATATATATATGGTGTTAAAAATATATATAATTCGTTAGGACTTTACGTAAAGTGATGGTCAATTTGCAGTATGCCGTCGGGGACTGGACAGTGTGTATGTGTGTGCGCGCGTGCGCGTGTGCGCGCGCGCGTGCGTGCGTGCGTAATAACGGATGGCTACAACTTTACCAACTTGTTTTCTAAAGTAACGACTAGCCTAAAGCCTACATACTGTACATAAATAAACCTGGTAGGTTATTAGGAGTAGCTTACTCAACTGTCTACACAAACACACATACCACTTTTATCTGACTCCAGATCAGCTGAGCCGCCCGTCAGGATTCCCGGTCCAGGTCTGTACTACGAGTGAGTGCAAATGTGCGATGGAACCCAATCGCCTCTATTCTCTCGCTATATATCCTGTACACTGCATTAATTCGTTCTTGTGTGTAACCTTCAGCATTGATAAAATGATCGTCTGGCCATATAGTAATAAGGGCTTCTATCTCTTCATTAGACCACGTCTGTCCACGGGACATCTTTACGCGTCGCTGCATAATAATGCCTTCTCCTTCCTTCTCGAGTGCCAAATACCAGCTTCTTCATCCCACAATGGCACATTCATCCCCTATATTTAATGTGATTGCATTCACACCTGCCCGGTGATCCGCACGTTGCTGCGCTTTGAAGCGAAGTGAAACCCCTGTTTTTTGGCAAAGTAGAATGCGGTTCTTTGGTGCGCTTCAGGATTCGAATGAGCCTTCACACGTGCCAAACGAAGCGCACTTTCCGACAATACGTATAGGATTCGTTTTAATCGCAGTATAGCATGCGGGTGTGAATGCGACATAAGCCTAGACCGCTAAAAAAAACGTATAATTTTTAGACGGCCAGTTAGACGTCTAATAGCCTGAAAGAAGCTCATGGATTACCTCCGCTCCTCCCTTACCTTACCTTCTCTCCTACTCTCCACTCCTCCCTTACCTTACCTTCTCTCCTACTCTCCTCTCCTCTCCTCTCATGCTGCAGCAGTGACGCCATCAGGGCGTGTCAGCAGAACCCAGGCATCTGCTGCCTCAGACCGAACACCACAGGGCCTTCTGGAAATCGCTGACTGTCTCTCCCACGAACCGCGACCACATCCACATCCACTCGCATCCACAACCATCACTTTTCCACCGGCCGCCAGGCGCTTTGCCGTTGGCAACATGTAATATGTATAGCCGGACCTCAGCAGCAGCAGCGCAAGCACGTCTCCGCCACGGAGCATGACATGGCACTATCGTCTTCGGCATCACGACTTTGTGTAGGTCAGGGGTCTTTGGCGTGTCAGGCCCAGGATCGCATCGCTTCTCTTCGCTGAGAGAGAGAGAGAGAGAGAGAGAGAGAGAGATGAAGCATGGATCCCAAGCCCCTAGCGATGCTAGGGTTCAAGTGGTTAAAAAAAGGTTTTGTGATTTGTCGTCCTCCCTGTAGTAACTCTGAGGTCCCCCTGGGGCCCTCATTGAAGACCCCTGGTTCATTCAGGTGATCTTTTGGGGAATTTTTAAGCCTTATTCATAGTCATAGTGGCAGTAGCCTCGGAAACCCAGACGTTTTTATTTCCAGGGAGAAAAAAAAAGTCTGGGACAGAGTCCACTTCAATTCGGCATAGAGTAGCGCAAACGTCGATCACTCTCTGCTGATTTCTGATCGTCTGCACCTTTGTTAAATACACACACACACACACACACACACACACACACACACACACACACACACACACACACACACACACACACACACACACACACACACACACACACACACACACACACACACACACACACACACACACACACACACCTCCTCTCTCTCTCTCTGTCGCTCTAATTAATTAGTCTCATGTCGCGCAGCTGCGTCTAGAGTCTCCCGGCGGATCCTGCCGGGAGCTGCCTATGCCATAGAAAGCATAGGTGGACCCCAGGCTATGGCAACCAGAAGGTTCCCAGTGCAATCTGGGTTCCCCCAGAGTAAGTGCAGAAGCGCCTTGGATAAAAGGCACTATATAAATGGACAATTTGCCATTTAGCACATTTTGCGGCCACATGGTACATGCCCTAACTAAGCCCTCAGCTACATGGTTGCTCTCTGAGTCAGCAGCAGCTCACTTTTCTGACGTTTTAGATCTATAGTCAACGATGAGGAAATATGGTCGTACAAAAAAATGTGGTTATGTGGTTATGTGGTATAATGAGTGTGAGGCTGAGTCTAAAGTTAGACCGAGAGTTGCAATTGTTCACCGTGTGTGTAGCTTTTAAATTAAAACATTTATTCCTATTAAGCAAAAATGTTTAATCATATAGCGTGTGCTTCAGTTGGACCTTTTGTGACAGAAGGGGTTCGGCACTCCGAAAAATGTTGAGAGAAGAACCCCTCCTCTTATAACTCATCTGATTCTGAAGAGGAAGAGCGTTTTCCCACAAAGAACAGAGGCGGCGGAAAGACAAGCGGACGTGTGCCTCATCAGACACGGCGCCCTGCTCTCGTCCCTAACCCGCTTGGACCCGAGACGGCGCCCTGCTCTCGTCCCTAACCCGCTTGGACCCGAGATGGCGCCCTGCTCTCGTCCCTAACCCGTTTGGACCCGAGACGGCGCCCTGCTCTCGTCCCTAACCCGTTTGGACCCGAGACGGCGCCCTGCTCTCGTCCCTAACCCGTTTGGACCCGAGACGGCGCCCTGCTCTCGTCCCTAACCCGTTTGGACCCGAGACGGCGCCCTGCTCTCGTCCCTAACCCGTTTGGACCCGAGACCAGATTCTACAAAAACGTCTTCATGACAGTTTCTAGATCAGTGGTCCTCAAAACTATTTCAAGGACCCCCAGAATTATCTGCATTTGGCCTCATCTGAAAATATGTTGTTCCAGGGACCTCCCAGAAGCAAATTAAAAAAGTTAAAAAACGTTCACTGTGAGATATTTGCACCACATTTTCCACATTTACAAGCTCGTAGTGCGGCACTCTGTGCCGCGCTACGAGCTTGTAGATCTGCTATTTTTCAATAGCTAATGCTTAAAACACCAAAAGGGGTTCCCGTCCTGAATGGGCTAATTGATATGCACCAGCTGTCCTGGTGGAGGCAGTGCCACCGGCGGCTCGCACCGGAGAGCGGAGGCTGCAAGCAGAGAGCCTGTCCTGGTGGAGGCAGTGCCACCGGCGGCTCGCACCGGAGAGCGGAGGCTGCAAGCAGAGAGCCTGTCCTGGTGGAGGCAGTGCCACCGGCGGCTCGCACCGGAGAGCGGAGGCAGTGCCACCGGCGGCTCGCACCGGAGAGCGGAGGCTGCAAGCAGAGAGCCGCGGATGGCAAGCCCATTTACTGTATACTCGGCGGCGGCAACCGCTGAGGCATAATCTCCACTACATGATCCGCTATCACACATTGAATATTGTTTCACAAACTATGGTCGTTTGCTGCTGGTGCCACAGTCTTGATATACCAATTGAACAACTTTTCAAGAAAGCCATCAAGGTCTTATAAGACAAGAAACCACAATCATTCATCACACACTTTTTAAGCTTTGGTAATCTTTAGGCTTTTAAAGGTCTCTGCTTGGTCTGGCTACATGGACTGGCTCCTCACCCAGTGTGTGATTTTAACCACAGAAAGGACAGACACTGGAAGTGGTACTATAGCAGGGATTTTCAACTGATTTTGAACAAGGGACCACCACCACCACCCTGACTTAGAATCAACCTGGGGACCACTGTTGCATTGGGTGGGGAATCTGGGGATATGGGCTAAGATGAATGCTTTTGTAACACTTGCTATGCATCACGTGTGTATACATTCCACTGTTTCTCAACCAATGGTCCATTGACTACTAATGATAATAATAATGACTCAACCAGACAATCCGCTGCACTTCCCCCTCTTGAGATTCTAACTCTTCTGTTGAATTTCTTGACATCCAATTTGGTCAGGGACCACATGCAATACTTCCAGGGACCACCCGTGGTCCACGGACCACCTGTTGAAAACCCCTGTACTATAGGACAGACACCAGAGGGGACTGTGAGATCCATCACAGGCAGACCACTTGTCGACAGAATGTCCTCTCCTTCAGGGGAAGCCTACGATGGCGCCTCCCTGATTGTTTTAGTTTTACTGTGTAAGTTAAGTGTAAGTTGTTGTAAATACTTTTGTTCTTTTACTAAAGTAAAAAACTATAAAGACTGGCCTTTTACTTGCAGTCATTGATGGGGAATCCAAACTTATTGAAACTGCAGGATTTCTATTCCTGGAAAGTGTGCATGCTATAATGACAGCCATTGAAGCCTCGCGTTAATAAAAATCCAAATACAATTTGAAATCGTGTTTGAAGAAAGAAAACCTGACTAATGTTGATGTCACTGCTATGGTGACCATTTTATCATGAGCATTAGTGAGGACAAATATGAAGATAGGTTGAAAATGGGCAAAGTCATTGTTTAAGTAAAAGCAGCAATACCAGAATATAATTTAGAAACACGCTATTGCAAGTATTAGGCATTTTATTTGAGTTAACCCATTCTGGGCGGGATCCCCTTTTGGTGTTTTAGACATTATGTTATAATTTAGCTATTGAAAAATAGCAGATCTACGAGCTCATAGCGCGCCACCAAGTGGCGCGCTACGAGCTTGTAGGTCTGCTATTTTTGAAAAATCGTTAAAATGTGGCGCAACTCATTGAATATATATTTCAGAGCGAACATTTTTAACTAAAATATTGGCTTCTGGGTGGTCCCTGGAACTACACATTTTGAGATGGGGGTCCGTGGCCCAATAGAGATCATTCTGGGGGTCCTTGACATGAAAAAGGTTGAGCACCACTGACATAGAGGATTTAGAAGCCTTTTTTTATCGACCTCAGTCCAAAATGGGTTAAAGAACAAAAGTATTGTCAACATTTGAGTACTTCTCCCACCACTGGTTGTGAGCGTGTAGATTGTCTATAGTCTCAGTGCACTTACTGTAAGAACAAACAGGCTAGAGAGATGAAACACCACAGTGAGCTGTATCATGGCCCCTCCGCTGGAGAAAACACAGTGAGCTGTATCATGGCCCCTCCGCTGGAGAAAACACAGTGAGCTGTATCATGGCCCCTCCGCTGGAGAAAACACCACAGTGAGCTGTATCATGGCCCCTCCGCTGGAGAAAACACCACAGTGAGCTGTATCATGGCCCCTCCGCTGGAGAAAACACCACAGTGCGCTGTATCATGGCCCCTCCGCTGGAGAAACACCACAGTGAGCTGTATCATGGCCCCTCCGCTGGAGAAAACACCACAGTGCGCTGTATCATGGCCCCTCCGCTGGAGAAACACCACAGTGAGCTGTATCATGGCCCCTCCGCTGGAGAAAACAGGGCTAGAGAGATGAAACACCACAGTGCGCTGTATCATGGCCCCTCCGCTGGAGAAAACAGGGCTAGAGAGATGAAACACCACAGTGAGCTGTATCATGGCCCCTGCGCTGGAGAAAACAGGGCTAGAGAGATGAAACACCACAGTGAGCTGTATCATGGCCCCTCCGCTGGAGAAAACACCACAGTGAGCTGTATCATGGCCCCTGCGCTGGAGAAAACAGGGCTAGAGAGATGAAACACCACAGTGAGCTGTATCATGGCCCCTCCGCTGGAGAAAACAGGCTACAGAGATGAAACACCACAGTGAGCTGTATCATGGCCCCTCCGCTGGAGAAAACACCACAGTGAGCTGTATCATGGCCCCTGCACTGGAGTAAACAGGGCTAGAGAGATGAAACACCACAGTGCGCTGTATCATGGCCCCTCCGCTGGAGAAAACAGGGCTAGAGAGATGAAACACCACAGTGCGCTGTATCATGGCCCCTCCGCTGGAGAAAACAGGGCTAGAGAGATGAAACATCATGTGCGCTGTATCATGGCCCCTCCGCTGGAGAAAACAGGGCAGCCAGAGCTACACTTGTTAATCCAAACAGAACAGCTAAGCTCTTGTAAAACAAACTAATTGCTACTTTGCTGCCGGTTGGGGATTTCTTTCCCTCTTTTGTTTTAAACTTTTATTTCATGTCTGTCCTCCTCTTTTATGTGTTTGTGATCTGTGTGTGTGTGTGTGTATTCTTTTTCCATATAAAGGTTAAGTGCATCAAACTCCGGATGTGATGGTTCATTTGATCTGTGACAAGGAGAATGAGAATGTATCCCCCTCCGAGGTGCAGGAATACAGTTGTGGTGCGCTATATCCGCTGGGCTTTTATTTGGTTGTCTAGCTGCTGCTAAAGGTCAGGGTGCTGCTGACGAATGCCGCGCAAATGGAGACGTAGGCCACGCACGCACATGCACACGCACATGCACACGCACACCCCGCTCAAACAGACAGCCCAGAGCTGCAGCTGCACAGCTCCCGTTTATTCGTAAGACTGAGAAAACTGCTCCACGCACGCGCACACACGCACGCACACAAACACACACACACACGCACACGCGTGCAGACGGACGGACGGACGGACGGACGGACAGACGGACGGATGGGCTTTGCAGGGGGGAGACAAAGCGGAACAGATGGTTGTTGTTTTCCTGTCACTTGTGTCATGGTTACAAGTTGAATGCCCATACACACCACGCCCCCCCCCGTACACTAATGGGGACGTATTATAATGCCAGCACTGTGGCACTGGTTTAGTGTTAGAGGCCCCTCACATGCATGTCCCTCCATAACGAGCAGTCTGGGGACAGAAGGTCTCCTACAGTGAGTGGACCGTGGTAAGTACAGTCTGGTGACAGAAGGTCTCCTACAGTGAGTGGACCGTGGTAAGTACAGTCTGGTGACAGAAGGTCTCCTACAGTGAGTGGACCGTGTGGTAAGTACAGTCTGGTGACAGAAGGTCTCCTACAGTGAGTGGACCGTGTGGTAAGTAACTACATGTCCCTCCATAACGAGGGACCGTCTGGTGACAGAAGGTCTCCTACAGTGAGTGGACCGTGTGGTGACAGAAGGTCTCCTACAGTGAGTGGACCGTGGTGGTGACAGAAGGTCTCCTACAGTGAGTGGACCGTGGTGGTGACAGAAGGTCTCCTACAATGAGTGGACCGTGGTAAGTACAGTCTGGTGACAGAAGGTCTCCTACAGTGAGTGGACCGTGGTAAGTACAGTCTGGTGACAGAAGGTCTCCTACAGTGAGTGGACCGTGGTGGTGACAGAAGGTCTCCTACAGTGAGTGGACCGTGGTGGTGACAGAAGTTCTCCTACAGTGAGTGGACCGTGTGGTGACAGAAGGTCTCCTACAGTGAGTGGACCGTGTGGTGACAGAAGGTCTCCTACAGTGAGTGGACCGTGGTGGTGACAGAAGGTCTCCTACAGTGAGTGGACCGTGTGGTGACAGAAGGTCTCCTACAGTGAGTGGACCGTGTGGTGACAGAAGGTCTCCTACAGTGAGTGGACCGTGGTAAGTACAGTCTGGTGACAGAAGGTCTCCTACAGTGAGTGGACCGTGGTAAGTACAGTCTGGTGACAGAAGGTCTCCTACAGTGAGTGGACCGTGGTAAGTACAGTCTGGTGACAGAAGGTCTCCTACAGTGAGTGGACCGTGGTAAGTACAGTCTGGTGACAGAAGGTCTCCTACAGTGAGTGGACCGTGGTAAGTACAGTCTGGTGACAGAAGGTCTCCTACAGTGAGTGGACCGTGTGGTGACAGAAGGTCTCCTACAGTGAGTGGACCGTGTGGTGACAGAAGGTCTCCTACAGTGAGTGGACCGTGTGGTGACAGAAGGTCTCCTACAGTGAGTGGACCGTGTGGTGACAGAAGGTCTCCTACAGTGAGTGGACCGTGTGGTGACAGAAGGTCTCCTACAGTGAGTGGACCGTGTGGTGACAGAAGGTCTCCTACAGTGAGTGGACCGTGGTGGTGACAGAAGGTCTCCTACAGTGAGTGGACCGTGTGGTGACAGAAGGTCTCCTACAGTGAGTGGACCATGTGGTGACTGAAGGTCTCCTACAGTGAGTGGACCGTGTGGTGACAGAAGGTCTCCTACAGTGAGTGGACCGTGTGGTGACAGAAGGTCTCCTACAGTGAGTGGACCGTGTGGTGACAGAAGGTCTCCTACAGTGAGTGGACCGTGTGGTGACAGAAGGTCTCCTACAGTGAGTGGACCGTGGTAAGTACAGTCTGGTGACAGAAGGTCTCCTACAGTGAGTGGACCGTGGTAAGTACAGTCTGGTGACAGAAGGTCTCCTACAGTGAGTGGACCGTGTGGTGACAGAAGGTCTCCTACAGTGAGTGGACCGTGTGGTGACAGAAGGTCTCCTACAGTGAGTGGACCGTGTGGTGACAGAAGGTCTCCTACAGTGAGTGGACCGTGTGGTGACAGAAGGTCTCCTACAGTGAGTGGACCGTGTGGTGACAGAAGGTCTCCTACAGTGAGTGGACCGTGTGGTGACAGAAGGTCTCCTACAGTGAGTGGACCGTGGTGGTGACAGAAGGTCTCCTACAGTGAGTGGACCGTGTGGTGACAGAAGGTCTCCTACAGTGAGTGGACCATGTGGTGACTGAAGGTCTCCTACAGTGAGTGGACCGTGTGGTGACAGAAGGTCTCCTACAGTGAGTGGACCGTGTGGTGACAGAAGGTCTCCTACAGTGAGTGGACCGTGTGGTGACAGAAGGTCTCCTACAGTGAGTGGACCGTGTGGTGACAGAAGGTCTCCTACAGTGAGTGGACCGTGTGGTGACAGAAGGTCTCCTACAGTGAGTGGACCGTGTGGTGACAGAAGGTCTCCTACAGTGAGTGGACCGTGTGGTGACAGAAGGTCTCCTACAGTGAGTGGACCGTGTGGTGACAGAAGGTCTCCTACAGTGAGTGGACCGTGTGGTGACAGAAGGTCTCCTACAGCGAGTGGACCGTGTGGTGACAGAAGGTCTCCTACAGTGAGTGGACCGTGTGGTGACAGAAGGTCTCCTACAGTGAGTGGACCGTGTGGTGACAGAAGGTCTCCTACAGTGAGTGGACCGTGTGGTGACAGAAGGTCTCCTACAGTGAGTGGACCGTGTGGTGACAGAAGGTCTCCTACAGTGAGTGGACCGTGTGGTGACAGAAGGTCTCCTACAGTGAGTGGACCGTGTGGTGACAGAAGGTCTCCTACAGTGAGTGGACCGTGTGGTGACAGAAGGTCTCCTACAGTGAGTGGACCGTGTGGTGACAGAAGGTCTCCTACAGTGAGTGGACCGTGTGGTGACAGAAGGTCTCCTACAGCGAGTGGACCGTGTGGTGACAGAAGGTCTCCTACAGTGAGTGGACCGTGTGGTGACAGAAGGTCTCCTACAGTGAGTGGACCGTGTGGTGACAGAAGGTCTCCTACAGTGAGTGGACCGTGTGGTGACAGAAGGTCTCCTACAGTGAGTGGACCGTGTGGTGACAGAAGGTCTCCTACAGTGAGTGGACCGTGTGGTGACAGAAGGTCTCCTACAGTGAGTGGACCGTGGTAAGTACAGTCTGGTGACAGAAGGTCTCCTACAGTGAGTGGACCGTGTGGTGACAGAAGGTCTCCTACAGTGAGTGGACCGTGGTAAGTACAGTCTGGTGACAGAAGGTCTCCTACAGTGAGTGGACCGTGTGGTGACAGAAGGTCCTACAGTGAGTGGACCGTGTGGTGACAGAAGGTCTCCTACAGTGAGTGGACCGTGTGGTGACAGAAGGTCTCCTACAGTGAGTGGACCGTGTGGTGACAGAAGGTCTCCTACAGTGAGTGGACCGTGTGGTGACAGAAGGTCTCCTACAGTGAGTGGACCGTGTGGTGACAGAAGGTCTCCTACAGTGAGTGGACCGTGTGGTGACAGAAGGTCTCCTACAGTGAGTGGACCGTGGTAAGTACAGTCTGGTGACAGAAGGTCTCCTACAGTGAGTGGACCGTGTGGTGACAGAAGGTCTCCTACAGTGAGTGGACCGTGTGGTGACAGAAGGTCTCCTACAGTGAGTGGACCGTGTGGTGACAGAAGGTCTCCTACAGTGAGTGGACCGTGTGGTGACAGAAGGTCTCCTACAGTGAGTGGACCGTGTGGTGACAGAAGGTCTCCTACAGTGAGTGGACCGTGTGGTGACAGAAGGTCTCCTACAGTGAGTGGACCGTGTGGTGACAGAAGGTCTCCTACAGTGAGTGGACCGTGTGGTAAGTACAGTCTGGTGACAGAAGGTCTCCTACAGTGAGTGGACCGTGTGGTGACAGAAGGTCTCCTACAGTGAGTGGACCGTGTGGTGACAGAAGGTCTCCTACAGTGAGTGGACCGTGTGGTGACAGAAGGTCTCCTACAGTGAGTGGACCGTGTGGTGACAGAAGGTCTCCTACAGTGAGTGGACCGTGTGGTAAGTACAGTCTGGTGACAGAAGGTCTCCTACAGTGAGTGGACCGTGTGGTGACAGAAGGTCTCCTACAGTGAGTGGACCGTGTGGTGACAGAAGGTCTCCTACAGTGAGTGGACCGTGTGGTGACAGAAGGTCTCCTACAGTGAGTGGACCGTGTGGTGACAGAAGGTCTCCTACAGTGAGTGGACCGTGTGGTGACAGAAGGTCTCCTACAGTGAGTGGACCGCGTGGTGACAGAAGGTCTCCTACAGTGAGTGGACCGTGTGGTGACAGAAGGTCTCCTACAGTGAGTGGACCGTGTGGTGACAGAAGGTCTCCTACAGTGAGTGGACCGTGTGGTGACAGAAGGTCTCCTACAGTGAGTGGACCGTGTGGTGACAGAAGGTCTCCTACAGTGAGTGGACCGTGTGGTGACAGAAGGTCTCCTACAGTGAGTGGACCGTGTGGTGACAGAAGGTCTCCTACAGTGAGTGGACCGTGTGGTGACAGAAGGTCTCCTACAGTGAGTGGACCGTGTGGTGACAGAAGGTCTCCTACAGTGAGTGGACCGTGTGGTGACAGAAGGTCTCCTACAGTGAGTGGACCGTGTGGTGACAGAAGGTCTCCTACAGTGAGTGGACCGTGTGGTGACAGAAGGTCTCCTACAGTGAGTGGACCGTGTGGTGACAGAAGGTCTCCTACAGTGAGTGGACCGTGTGGTGACAGAAGGTCTCCTACAGTGAGTGGACCGTGTGGTGACAGAAGGTCTCCTACAGTGAGTGGACCGTGTGGTGACAGAAGGTCTCCTACAGTGAGTGGACCGTGTGGTGACAGAAGGTCTCCTACAGTGAGTGGACCAGTCTGGTGACAGAAGGTCTCCTACAGTGAGTGGACCGTGTGGTGACAGAAGGTCTCCTACATTTAGTGGACCGTGTGGTGACAGAAGGTCTCCTACAGTGAGTGGACCGTGTGGTGACAGAAGGTCTCCTACAGTTAGTGGACCGTGTGGTGACAGAAGGTCTCCTACAGTGAGTGGACCGTGTGGTGACAGAAGGTCTCCTACAGTGAGTGGACCGTGTGGTGACAGAAGGTCTCCTACAGTGAGTGGACCGTGTGGTGACAGAAGGTCTCCTACAGTGAGTGGACCGTGTGGTGACAGAAGGTCTCCTACAGTGAGTGGACCGTGTGGTGACAGAAGGTCTCCTACAGTGAGTGGACCGTGTGGTGACAGAAGGTCTCCTACAGTGAGTGGACCGTGTGGTGACAGAAGGTCTCCTACAGTGAGTGGACCGTGTGGTGACAGAAGGTCTCCTACAGTGAGTGGACCGTGTGGTGACAGAAGGTCTCCTACAGTGAGTGGACCGTGTGGTGACAGAAGGTCTCCTACAGTGAGTGGACCGTGTGGTGACAGAAGGTCTCCTACAGTGAGTGGACCGTGTGGTGACAGAAGGTCTCCTACAGTGAGTGGACCGTGTGGTGACAGAAGGTCTCCTACAGTGAGTGGACCGTGTGGTGACAGAAGGTCTCCTACAGTGAGTGGACCGTGTGGTGACAGAAGGTCTCCTACAGTGAGTGGACCGTGTGGTGACAGAAGGTCTCCTACAGTGAGTGGACCGTGTGGTGACAGAAGGTCTCCTACAGTGAGTGGACCGTGTGGTGACAGAAGGTCTCCTACAGTGAGTGGACCGTGTGGTGACAGAAGGTCTCCTACAGTGAGTGGACCGTGTGGTGACAGAAGGTCTCCTACAGTGAGTGGACCGTGTGGTGACAGAAGGTCTCCTACAGTGAGTGGACCGTGTGGTGACAGAAGGTCTCCTACAGTGAGTGGACCGTGTGGTGACAGAAGGTCTCCTACAGTGAGTGGACCGTGTGGTGACAGAAGGTCTCCTACAGTGAGTGGACCGTGTGGTGACAGAAGGTCTCCTACAGTGAGTGGACCGTGTGGTGACAGAAGGTCTCCTACAGTGAGTGGACCGTGTGGTGACAGAAGGTCTCCTACAGTGAGTGGACCGTGTGGTGACAGAAGGTCTCCTACAGTGAGTGGACCGTGTGGTGACAGAAGGTCTCCTACAGTGAGTGGACCGTGTGGTGACAGAAGGTCTCCTACAGTGAGTGGACCGTGTGGTGACAGAAGGTCTCCTACAGTGAGTGGACCGTGTGGTGACAGAAGGTCTCCTACAGTGAGTGGACCGTGTGGTGACAGAAGGTCTCCTACAGTGAGTGGACCGTGTGGTGACAGAAGGTCTCCTACAGTGAGTGGACCGTGTGGTGACAGAAGGTCTCCTACAGTGAGTGGACCGTGTGGTGACAGAAGGTCTCCTACAGTGAGTGGACCGTGTGGTGACAGAAGGTCTCCTACAGTGAGTGGACCGTGTGGTGACAGAAGGTCTCCTACAGTGAGTGGACCGTGTGGTGACAGAAGGTCTCCTACAGTGAGTGGACCGTGTGGTGACAGAAGGTCTCCTACAGTGAGTGGACCGTGTGGTGACAGAAGGTCTCCTACAGTGAGTGGACCGTGTGGTGACAGAAGGTCTCCTACAGTGAGTGGACTGTGTGGTGACAGAAGGTCTCCTACAGTGAGTGGACCGTGTGGTGACAGAAGGTCTCCTACAGTGAGTGGACCGTGTGGTGACAGAAGGTCTCCTACAGTGAGTGGACCGTGTGGTGACAGAAGGTCTCCTACAGTGAGTGGACCGTGTGGTGACAGAAGGTCTCCTACAGTGAGTGGACCGTGTGGTGACAGAAGGTCTCCTACAGTGAGTGGACCGTGGTGGTGACAGAAGGTCTCCTACAGTGAGTGGACCGTGTGGTGACAGAAGGTCTCCTACAGTGAGTGGACTGTGTGGTGACAGAAGGTCTCCTACAGTGAGTGGACCGTGTGGTGACAGAAGGTCTCCTACAGTGAGTGGACCGTGTGGTGACAGAAGGTCTCCTACAGTGAGTGGACCGTGTGGTGACAGAAGGTCTCCTACAGTGAGTGGACCGTGTGGTGACAGAAGGTCTCCTACAGTGAGTGGACCGTGTGGTGACAGAAGGTCTCCTACAGTGAGTGGACCGTGTGGTGACAGAAGGTCTCCTACAGTGAGTGGACCGTGTGGTGACAGAAGGTCTCCTACAGTGAGTGGACCGTGTGGTGACAGAAGGTCTCCTACAGTGAGTGGACCGTGTGGTGACAGAAGGTCTCCTACAGTGAGTGGACCGTGTGGTGACAGAAGGTCTCCTACAGTGAGTGGACCGTGTGGTGACAGAAGGTCTCCTACAGTGAGTGGACCGTGTGGTGACAGAAGGTCTCCTACAGTGAGTGGACCGTGTGGTGACAGAAGGTCTCCTACAGTGAGTGGACCGTGTGGTGACAGAAGGTCTCCTACAGTGAGTGGACCGTGTGGTGACAGAAGGTCTCCTACAGTGAGTGGACCGTGTGGTGACAGAAGGTCTCCTACAGTGAGTGGACCGTGTGGTGACAGAAGGTCTCCTACAGTGAGTGGACCAGTGAGTGGACCGTGTGGTAAGTGACTACACTTCGTTGCTGTCGGGCGGAAACCTCGTATCTTCGTTGTGAGCCGGTAGATTTTGCCATTTTCGGAAAGAAATTCGGACAAATTTACTTTGGTACGGCGAGTATATTTTGAAGCCAAGATTGTCATGCTTTCACTCAAGTCAAATATTTAATACAGACATTGAATACGAGAAGATCTTTATATTTATGCTATGCTAGTTTACTTGTTCGAACAGCGATAATGAGAAGTATGTTGACAGAAGGTCTTCTCCACACAAGGTCCATTGTGCCAACCTGAGCTCCTGCTATGAGTTCCAGCAGCATGCGCTAATTTCATTAAGTGTGTAACACTAAAGTGGAGACCCACGCACGCACACACGCACGCGCATCTGTGTGACTTTTCTCCCAGCTGCCACTCGTGCGGACACACACACACACACACACGCACACACACAATAACATACGCATGCACGGCCACTGGCAAGTGCACGCAAGCACAAACATGTACGGGTGCAGGCTTACACACATGCGTACGCACGCACATACACATACACACACACGTAAAGACACAAGTGCGATCACGTGGCAGTAAGTGTGTGTGACTTGCACACTTATTTACGCGTGTACACACATGCATGTACACGCACACGCACACACACACACACACACACACACACACACACACACACACACACACACACACACACACACACACACACACACGTGTCCTTGCGCGCAGGCAGGGGGAAGTACGTGTGCTGTGCTTCAGCAGCAGATGGCCCTGGCTGAGCATCAGAGGGAGAGCGAGGGACAAATCAGTCCCCGACACGTCACAAAGACCACCGTGTCCCCAAACTGGACCTGCGTTTAGTTTACTAATCTTTTTATCAACTCACCCACACGAGCCCCATAGCAGCTGTATTCTAGAACCCCATAGCAGCTGTATTCTAGAACCCCATAGCAGCTGTATTCTAGAACCCAGCTGTATTCTAGAACCCCATAGCAGCTGTATTCTAGAACCCACCTGTATTCTAGAACCCAGCTGTATTATAGAACCCCATAGCTCCTGTATTCTAGAACCCCATAGCAGCTGTATTCTAGAACCCCATAGCAGCTGTATTCTAGAACCCCATAGCAGCTGTATTCTAGAACCCAGCTGTATTCTAGAACCCCATAGCAGCTGTATTCTAGAACCCCATAGCAGCTGTATTCTAGAACCCAATAGCTCCTGTATTCTAGAACCCCATAGCAGCTGTATTCTAGAACCCCATAGCAGCTGTATTCTAGAACCCAGCTGTATTCTAGAACCCCATAGCAGCTGTATTCTAGAACCCCATAGCAGCTGTATTCTAGAACCCCATAGCAGCTGTATTCTAGAACCCCATAGCAGCTGTATTCTAGAACCCACCTGTATTATAGAACCCCATAGCAGCTGTATTCTAGAACCACCTGTATTCTAGAACCCCATAGCAGCTGTATTCTAGAACCCAACTGTACTCTAGAACCCCATAGCAGCTGTATTCTAGAACCCAGCTGTATTCTAGAACCCCATAGCAGCTGTACTCTAGAACCCCATAGCAGCTGTATTCTAGAACCCAGCTGTATTCTAGAACCCCATAGCAGCTGTATTCTAGAACCCAGCTGTATTCTAGAACCCCATAGCAGCTGTATTCTAGAACCCCATAGCAGCTGTACTCTAGAACCCCATAGCAGCTGTATTCTAGAACCCAGCTGTATTCTAGAACCCCATAGCAGCTGTATTCTAGAACCCCATAGCAGCTGTATTCTAGAACCCCATAGCAGCTGTATTCTAGAACCCCATAGCAGCTGTATTCTAGAACCCCATAGCAGCTGTATTCTAGAACCCCATAGCAGCTGTACTCTAGAACCCAGCTGTATTCTAGAACCTAGCTGTATTCTAGAACCCCATAGCAGCTGTATTCTAGAACCCAGCTGTATTCTAGAACCCCATAGCAGCTGTATTCTAGAACCCAGCTGTATTCTAGAACCCCATAGCAGCTGTATTCTAGGCATGCGGTAATAGGCGAACATTCAGGGTAAATAATAGGCAACCATGCAGTGAAAATGGCCAATCTACAAGTTCACAACGCTTTCACAACACAGCACGTTGTGAGCTTGTAGATATCTGTCCATGTTCACTATTTGATGTAAAAAAACAAAAAAACAACTATGTTCACTATTTGATGTATAGTTTTTCTTTGTTGGTTTGTTTTTTTTGATTGATTGATTGAATGAATACTTTATTAGCACATTTAAAGCACATGAAAGAGCCTATTGGCTCGTTTCCATTGGGGTCCTTCATACTCAAACCATCCAACCACTAAAACCACGTAATTGGTTGATCGGAGTCCCTCAGGGCTCTATAGCCTACTAGTGTCTTTTCTCTCATTGTGGGGAAAGCTTTCACTGAATATAGCTGATCGACAAGCTTACAACGTGCTGCGTTGTGACACGCTGCAACTTTTAAGTGAAGTTAAAGTGGATAACCTAACTCCTTTCTCTTCTGCTCTGGATGCGGTGGCCGAACGGATTGTGGAGCGGTCTTGATACCGGAAGGTCGCCAGTTCGAATCAGCGGTCCGACACGTTAAAATGACCACCGCTGAAGTGCCCTTGAACAAGGCATTGAACCACTACGATGAAATGTTCTATGAGCAGGGCCTGGCTGGAAACAAGTTCTTGAGCTTAGCCCAGATACCCTGGGTAAATATAGTAATCATTTCATTTCATTTCATGGAACCCTATGTGTTCTCTGTTGTAAAATAAGCGACGGAGAACCGATAAATAGGTATATCGGTGTACAAGTGATATTGCAAATTGTATATCTGTTCATGAGGTAATTATTTATCTCCCAAAATCATGTAGGCTGATTTGACTTTTGAGACAAATAAGTTTCCAAACACGTAGTCCTTACACTTTGACTTTGTTGTAGGGCATATACTGTAGTCCCAATGCTGAACTCTCATTGAAAGAGTCGCATCAAAGCACTGCAACCGGACACGCCCCCACTCCGTTTGCTTCCATAGAGGTGACTGCCGCTTATGGCTCTGAACTGTCAAATATGTGACCATAACAAAGGCCCTATAAATCAGGCATGGCATATGTGGATTGCGAGACGATAACGCAAACCATGCTTCAACTTTTACTTTTATTGGGGTGTTCAGCAGCGCGGTGCTGTCCTCAGCTGAACCCCCACATACTTCAGAGAGAGAGAGAGAGAGAGAGAGAGAGAGAGAGAGAGAGAGTCTGGCTTGCTGTACGTTTGACTGTGGTGCTGTATCTGGAAGTGGATGCGGACTGCGGGATCAAGAGGATCATGGATTGGATCAGGGGATAATGGGTTTAATGTGGAGGAGACAGACATCGGGGGTGTTGGGAGGGTGCATATTGCAGGCCTACTTTACAGAGATGCCGAGGGGTTGCTCAAATCTTACTCACAACCAGAGCAAATATTTTGTAATTATTTATTTGTTTCCTTTTTCTCCACAATTTAGTCTTTGCCAATTTCTGCCATGTTTTTTGTATAGTAGGCTACTGGAAGCGTCTAACGCCATGCGTCTGTGTCGCAGTGCGCGATCTGAGTGACACACTTTTTTTTGTCACGCAACTGCAAATTCATTATCCGCCCGTTATCCAACCGCATTAATGATATCATCCTGTTTATATTAAAGGGATAGTTCAGATTTTTTTAACTTAAGTTGTATGAAATACTTGCCATTAATATAGTGGTTGCAACTGTATTAATTGATTGCCCGAGTCCCATGGTGGGAGTTCTGCTCTGGTTTTGTGCGTTTTAAAAGCTATAATAAGCCTATAGATAGATGCCATTAATTTATTTCCCGCATTATTTCACCCGCAGGGTCGGTGACGTATCGCGGCCACGGAGCACGGGCGTAGGCGGAGCTTCCGCACAAAGTGTGCGCTCACAATAGGCCTATCTCACAGCCCCCTTTCCACGCCCACTTCCGGTAGATAGTGTGTCATTTAACATTAGGCATTTACACTTTTTTTCTCTGGAGAATCTAAGTACATTTCCTAATGTTAAAATGTCAAAGACCGATAATAATATGAAGAAAACACAATGGTATAACAACTCAAATAAGTAGAATAAACCTTACCTTTACAAAACGGTAGTTTGTGGCTTGTGAAAATACCTCTTTTAACATTGAAGCCTATGGACCGCAAAAAAAAATAACACCACTAGCTCCAAAAGGGGGCGTGGAAAGGGGGCGGGGAAATGCTGTGAGATAGGCCTATCACGGCCACGGAGCACGGGCGTAGACGGAGCTTCCGCACAAAGTGTGCGCTCACAATTTGCTACCGGCTCAATTGTCTATATATATACCTAGCCCCTACCGTTTGGTCTGGGGAGGTGTAGAGACAACCACATAGGACTAGCCGCTCCTTTCACTGTTAGGGCTTAACGTGTGTGAAGGAAGGAACACCCTTAGCCCTCCCAGTTCCAACTCCCTGCCGAACAGACTCTGAATATGAATAGGTTAGGTTGCTTTATAGGTTAGGTTGTTTAGGTTAGTGACAGAAAACACTGCGTGAAAAGAGGAGTTAACGGGCAATTATGGCCTGGGCACTGTATTTTGCCCGTAAACCTCAAGTTTAGCCGGCATATACAGTTAATATACGGTAATATACAGGTGTGATGGTACAATTCGGGAGTTTACCGGAGTTTGTTGTAATGTTTAACGGGAGTTTCCTGTAATATACACATCCGTATTCCATGCTTTTTGCGCAGTGAAACACCCCTTCCCTTCCCACCCACAAGCACGACCATTTGTGTTTGTTGCATCGCCCATGATGATGCACCGTGGAGGAATCGATCCCGCAGTCTCTCCGCGCCACGGTGGTGGGCAGGAACCATCGGCCCCGCGCCACCCGGACGCCTATCCCAGAGAAACAATTTCTTTCTCATAACTCACAGCAGTCTGTTGGTGAACATGGTTTCTTCTAAATTGGGAAACAAGCGAGCCAGTGGTAAAACGCTGTTGGAATCATGTGGATCCAATCTACTCGGCACATACCAGAACTCCCAGAAGAATCCGTTCCTGACATTCTATGATGTCTGCAGCAGTTCAGTGCTGGGACATTTTTATTGTAATGTCACAGGGTTTTTATTTTTTTATTTGATATGCCGCTTGATATTATGTTCTCATACTGTAGCTGCCTCGTGGTTAAGAGAGGGACAGGCCCACGTTCAAACAAATATTGCTGCAGCTGTGTTTCCCTTCGCCCTTGAGGGAGTCACTGAGCCCATATACCTGCGCACTAGGGATATAATGACATGACATATTTTAACAGCGATACGATACATATGTGACCAGATTTGACTGAGAGACTGCCATCGCGCAAATTCCAGCTTTTCACCAGAGGAGAAAAACTTATTTTTTCCCCCCAAAATGAGTTAATAGCACAGACTCTTCACATACTAGAGCATGTCTGAAATAAGTGTCAGAGCTGAAATCGACAAATAAATATGAAATAAATGCTTAAACATGTAGCTAGGTGTAATGTTATAGACCACAGAAGTGAACCTTTCAAGCCTGTTTTCTCAACTCGCTGTTTTCTGCAAGACATTACTCTATAAGCCATATCTCCAAAACTGGTGGGTCAAACTGAACAACCAATATGTCAGTTTGAAGCTATGATTCCCTGCTTTCATATGGCATGAAAAAACGAAAATTCAAAAAAATCCAATGGCAGTCCCTCAGTCAAATTTAGTCACATATCATGAAACATGGTTGACGATGCGACACAATATTGGTTCATTATGGTAATACGATACAATGATTTAAAATCGATATAGTAACCATTTAGTAGAGATGTCCGATGTACCGGGAGAAGGCTGGAGAGTTAAATTAACATCGATTTTACAATATAAATTGGGGTCCCAGAGATATAAATGCCATTTAATGCGGGGTCCGTAGTCTAATAATGCATGTCAAACTGGGGGTCCTTGAAATTGAACTGGTTACTTACTTACTTACTTAGGCCTTTAAATTCCCTGAGGAACATAGGCCATTGATGATTTTCCTCCATCCCCTTCGGTCTTGTGCCCTCCGCTCCAGTTGTTGCCATGACAGCCCTAGTTGCGCCTTCATCTCCTGCTCTGTGGTTCTTCTCCAGGTGGCTCTAGGCCTTCCTCTCTTCCTCTTGCCTTGCGGGTTCCATGTTAATGCATGTTTTGTGATTGATCTGTTGTGTCTACGCAGTGTGTGTCCTATCCATGTCCATTTCCTCCTCCTGATTTGTGTTTCAATTGTGTCTTGTGAAGTGAGGTCCCACAGGTTGGCATTGGATATGGTGTTGGGCCAGTAGACTCCTAGGAGGCGTCGGAGGCAGCGGTTGAAGAATGTCTGTATTTTGTTGAGTATGTTGGTAGTTATCTTCCAGGTCTCAGAACTGTATAGTAGGGTGGATTTGACGTTTGAGTTGAAGATTTGCAGTTTGGTCTTGTGTGATATGTTTTTTGCTTTCCAGATTTTATTTAAGATGTTGAATGTGATCCTTGCTTTTCCGATTCTGGCACGGACATCCTCCTCCGTTCCTCCGTCCACAGCAATTATGCTTCCTAGATACGTAAAGCTGTCTACCTCTTCTAGTTGATTTTGGTCCATCGTTATTGGGGAGTTGTTTTTATTGTTGATTCTCATTACTTTTGTTTTTGATGCGTTGATTTTGAGCCCAAGCGAAGCAGCTGCTTTCTCAAGCTTGAATGACTTTTCCTGCATATGTTGGTGCGTGTGTGATAGGAGTGCTAGATCATCAGCAAAATCCAGGTCTTCCAGCTGTTCGGTCAGGCTCCACTGTATACCGGTTCTGCTATTGCTAGTTGTTTGCGTCATGATCCAGTCAATACAGAGGATGAACAGAAAGGGTGAGAGCATGCATCCCTGCCGAACCCCAGTCAGGACCTCAAAGGCCTCTGATAGGCACCCTTCATGGAGGACACGACATTGCATCCCCCGGTAGGTGTTCTTGATGATGTTAATCAGTTTTGGGGGAATGCCATAGTGTGCCATCAGTCTCCACAGCATCTCCCGATCCACGCTGTCAAAAGCTTTTTCAAAATCTATGAAATTTACATAGACAGGAGAGTTCCATTCTATAGACTGTTCAATGATTACCCTGAGTGTGGCTATTTGGTCTGCACAGGATCTGTTATTCCTGAAGCCAGCCTGGTTTTCCCTCAGTTTACCATCAACTGTCTTTTGAAGTCTCTCCAGTAGGATACGGTTGAGCACCTTCCCTGGAGTTGAAAGCAGCATTATGCCTCTGTAGTATTTACACTCCCTGAGGTCTCCTTTCTTGGGAATCTTAACAATGATGCCATCTCTCCAATCTGATGGGACATTTTCTTCCTCCCAGATGGTTTGCATGAGATGGTAAAGCATGTTGGTGGAAGTTTCAATGTCTGTCTTGAGGGCTTCAGCGGGAATCTCGTCTGGCCCCTCTGCCTTACCTCCTTTCAGGGCCTTGATGGCCTTCTTAATTTCTGTCTTGGTGGGGGGGTTGCAGTTTATCTCCAACAGGTTTGTGGCTGGTGGGATATCTGCTGTCTGTTGGGGGGGTGGTCTGTTGAGCAGTGTTCTAAAGTGTTCTGTCCACCTCTTCAGTTGGTCTTCTTTAGTTGTGAGTAGTGTACCCTGTGTGTTTTTAATGTGTGCTTGTGACTGTTGAAACTTGCCTATGAGTTTTTTTGTGGTCATGTAAAGTTCTTTGAGGTTGTTTTTACCTGCTGCCTCCTCTGCCTGTTGTGCCAGATCCTCAATATACTTCTTTTTGTCCCTTCTGACACTTTTCTTCACTTCTTTGTTTACTGCTTCATATTCTTTCTGTGCTTGGGCCTTTGTTGCTCTGGTTTTACTCCTGTTTAATACTTCCTTCCTTTCCCTTCTCTCCCCCACTTTTTTGTATGTGTCCATAGAAAGCCACGGTTTGTTCTTTGCCTTCCTTTTCCCTACCACTTCCTCACATGTCTCTTTCCATATGGTTTTCAAACTAGTCCATCTATCCTCCACTGATGTAGGGGTTTCCTGGTTTTGCAGATCTTGTAGTGCTTGGAACCGGTTGTGTAGTGTGACTTTGTACAGTTCTGTTGTGCCTATATCCTGAAATTGCTGTATGTTGAATTTGGCTCTTCCTTCACTATGTGTTGTGCGTTTTAATTTCAACTGGATTTTTGCTGTAACTAGGTGATGGTCAGATCCAGCGTCAGCTCCCCTTTTAACTCTGACATCCAACAAAGAGCGCCTAAACTTGTGGCTAATGCAGATGTGGTCAATCTGGTTTTCTGTTACATGGTCAGCAGACACCCAGGTTGCTTTATGAACATCCTTGTGTTGGAAAATTGACCCCCCAATGACTAAGCTGTTGTCTGCACAGGCTGCTGCAAATCGTTCTCCGTTTTCATTCATGGTTCCTAGTCCTTGTCTTCCCATGTTTTGTTCATAGCCAATGTTGTTTCCTCCTATCTTTGCATTCATGTCTCCCATCAGAATCATGATGTCTTTTCCTTTTTTGGTCTCAAGTATGTGATATAGTTGGTTGTAAAAGTGTTCCTTGATTTCATCATCTGCATCGTTTGTGGGAGCGTAGCATTGTACTACCTGGAGGTTTATTTTCTTATGTGTAGTTTGGAATTTGGCTGTTATAATCCGTGAGTTGACGGGTTCCCAGCTGATGAGGGCCCTCTGAGCTTCTGTGGAAAGCATGAATGCAACACCCTCTGTATGTGGTGCCGAGTCTTCTGGGTGTCCAGAGTACAGTATGGATTCTCCGCTTGCCAACCTGACCTGCCCTGACTGGAGCCATCTGGTTTCGCACAGCCCAAGGAGAGAAAGTCTGTACCTCCTCATCTCCTCCGCTATTATTGCCGTCTTTCCGGCTGCATACATGGTTCTCACGTTCCATGTAGCAATGTTGGTGGGTCGTCTAGGGGTCAGAAGCTTCGAACGCACTGTCTCCTTGCGGTTTTCCATGTACGTCGTCATTTTATCTTCAGTGTAGGGCACTGAAGATGCTTCCTTTCCAAGACGTTGGGGTTTGAAGTTTATCATCAATGTTTCTGTAGCGAGGTTTTTTTTACAGGTTCGGGTTGCTAGCCCAAAGCCCAACCTTCCACCATTTCTGGCTTCCGGTGTTTGGAGTCGGTTTGTTAGTCCCCTTCCCCTAACCTATTGTCCTCCAGGCAATGGATTACAGTCTCATACCACGTGAGACCAGACAGGTTTTGGGTCGTGTACAGCTGTCCCGGCGCGCCAAGCCCAACCAACTCCAGCTACTGTGTAATGAAAGCTGCAGCTAAGGCAAGCATTTCATACCAGCAGCACGAGACAGGAAATTGAACTGGTTGAGCCGTACAAATCTTCTCTTATGGGGGTCCCTAGCATATATTTTTAAATGGGGGGTCTACGAGCTAATGAGTGTCGATTTGGGGGTCCTTGACATGAAATAGTTTGGGAACCACTGTTGTTGACAGTGTAGAGGAGGAGAGGTACTGTACTGTAAGTCTAATATGTATGCATCTCTCTCTCTCTCTCTCTCTCTCTCTCTCTCCGAGATGTATTGGATACACACACACATACATATCGTGTAGAGGAGGAGAGGTACTGTACTGTATGTCTAATATGTATGCATCTCTCTCTCTCTCCGAGATGTATTGGATACACACACACATACATATCGTGGAGGAGAGGTACTGTACTGTAAGTCTAATATGTATGCATCTCTCTCTCTCTCCGAGATGTATTGGATACACACACACATACATATCGTGTAGAGGAGGAGAGGTACTGTACTGTATGTCTAATATGTATGCATCTCTCTCTCTCTCTCCGAGATGTATTGGATACACACACACATACATATCGTGGGGGTGGGGTTCTTCTCCGTCTCCTCTCCTGTAGGTATTAGTGAATCTCCCCCTAGGTCTCATTAAAGTTTCATCTTATCTTTTATTCAATACATTCCATCACGTTTGAGACCACCCTATATCTGGGAAGTCACACAACCATAAAACAATAAAAATCTAAAGTATAACTGCTTTTGTTCTGCAATGAGGAGCGGGTATCCATCCATCCTATATGCAAAAGAAGCTCTGAAGTACTTGGTATTTCCTGTCACTTCTTTTTGTACGCAACATATTATGCATGAAGTTGTGTCTTTGTTGTGTCTTTCTTGGTTGCATTATCCTGCTGTCGGTGTGAGATGGGATTTAACTTTTTGCTAGATTTGGACAGGACGGGGTAGTGACAGGAATTTAAAAGGTAGTGATTTTCAGTGCTCAAAACACCAATGGACCAATGGAAGTGAAAATCTCGAGGCACCCCTGTATTGGTGAAACAGCCGATCTACATGCACACAGCACACGCAGATTGCAATTCGTGACGCACTGTGAGGTTGAATATTATAGTAGATTTTGCCTCTGTAATATAAATTATAAAAACCCATCAAAGCCCGGAAAGCATCTGGAATTTTTCTGGCATTTTAGTTTGGCTGGCTATTCCAATATAATACGGTTGCCAAGCGGCCACTCTAGCCCTGAGCCACTGCCGCCCCTGGTCAGAGGAGTGGGGAGGGACTGACCCGCAGCACAGAACTCCAGACAGAATCGATCGGAGGAAGTTGCAATTACATGGTTATTATATGTGGGTCATTGTGCTAACCGGTCACCTTACACCTCTCTTCTGCTGCTGCTGTTGTTATCACTTTGTGTCCATGTTTTAGAATATTGCAACAGACCAAAACTGACAAGGAAAAAAGTATAATCATCTATTCTAAACCAAACCTGTATGTGCTGTTCAACCAGAGCTTGATCTACACAACACTAATAACAACTATAATATCAACAGTACAGAGAACAGTACAGTAGAGTACATCAGAATATTCATCCATGTAATAATAATAATAATAAATAAGAACACAACACTAATAACAACAGTACAGAGAACAGTACAGTACACATGAGTACAGTACAGTACAAAGACTTACAGTACAGCACAGTACAGTACAGTATACTGTTCCTGCGCCTTGCCATGCTCGCTTTCATACGCAAATACACAAAACCAAACAGGGCCACTCAGCCAGCTTGCAACTTTGCGCTTTCCAAGCAAATGCATAAATGAAAACATCAGGGGTTGCCATTGCCTTCTTCCCATTTGCGACGCATCGCATGGCGCTAGGATGAGCGGGCCGAAGGCCCGCGAAATTCTAGTGATCTACAAGCAATAATCTGGGCAATGCTGGTTACCGAACAAACAGCTTTCTAGAATAACAACATTCAATTAAATGTATTCGTCAATAATAAGTGATAACATGCTCATTATGTCTCCATTGTTTCTCCAGATTGTGTTCCTTTATTAATCCAATTGTCATTTACAGGGTGAGAAATGTTTTGCTGGACCGTAAATCAGACTGGAGGACAAAAAGAATCTGCTTATGCTGTTGTTTCAGTGCAGCACAAGGTGTATGCCTTTGATCGTGATTGTTATGGCTGCACGCCTTATATGGGTGTGCATGTTTTCGACACAGTGCCTTTACGCTGGAGGAAGTTGCCCACAGTGACACCAGGAAGAGGAAAATGCCACTTTGAGGTTCCACCCTCCCTCACGCTATTACCCTGTAGCTGTCCTGGTTGAAGATGTAATTTACCTCTGGGGAGGCTATGTGATACACTCAGCTGAGTGCTCCGTGCTTTATGCATTTGATGTGGACACCCACAGATGGTTTAAACCCAGGGTTTCTGGATCTATACCAGACGGGAGGGTGTTCCACTCAGCCTGTGTCTTGGAGATATTTATCCATGGAGGAGAAACACTGCTGTCTGGACCTACTGGATGTAATGACAGTTACAAGTTGGACACCGCCACAATGGTCTGGGCTTTAATTAACCCCAGAGGAACTCGGCCAACTGTTTCAAGAGGTCACTCTTCCACCATCATCGGGACCAAGATGTTTGTATATGGAGGCCAATATGGCAAATCTAACGTATACATACACAACATAAGAGTGTTTGACACAGAGACCGGCCACTGGCTGAACACACCTGCACAGCTTCTCCCATTAGGACGCCGGTTTCATTCATCTTTTGCCTACAATGGAGAGCTGTACATATTTGGTGGTTATTGTTTTTCCCAGAACTTAAATGATTTGTGGAAATTCAATCCAGATACCTTCTCCTGGAAGAAGGTTCAACCCAAGGGAAAAGGACCAGTTCCAATGGTATGGACGTGCTGTTGCATTGTGGGAGATCATACTCCTTGGAAGACCAGGATGGAACAAGTTAACACCTGTTGATGTTGATCACCTGTTCGTCCTAGACTTGAGTCCTAGTCTGAAGACGTTATGTAAGTTAGCGCTCATTCAGTATGGTCTGGATCAGTCTGAACTCCCACACGACATCAGGTGGGAACTGACTGCCATGACCACCAACTAGGGATGTGAACAACTCAGTATTTCGTGAGGCGACTTTTCGAGACCATTTATCGACGTGTCAATCAATATTGAGAGGATAATGCAACTGTGCATTCCTTAAAGTTTAAGCACCATAATTTATTCAGCTGCACCCATCATGTTTAGAATTTGCATCAAAGCCCTAATGATAACTGTGACTTTATTTTGTAAATATGTCATGCTGACAGACTGCTGAGTTGCAGCCAATTTAGAATTTAGTTTTAGTCATAGTTTTTGAATAGTTTTAGTCCCTTTTTTGTCATCTAAAATCAATTAGTGTTAGTAGACTGAACATCATAAGATTTTAGTCGACTACATCTACGATTGATTTAGTCGTCTAAAATATATTTTGGCGGGCCTTGATGCCGTCATAATGGCTGATTACACCTGCTGAAAATAGCTGATCTACAAGCTTGTAGATCGACTATTTTCAGCATGCAACCATAGTGTAAAATACTGGATCTCTTGTCCACTAGTAACATTTCAGTCTAGTTTTTATTTGTTGACAAAATTGTCAATATATTTAGTCTTAGTTTTAGTCATCATGGCTTACTTTTTATTTAGTTTCCATGTAGTTTTCGTCATTGAAAAGGTAGTTGACGAACATTTTTTGTCTTAGTTTATCATTTCATTATTGAGTTGCAGTGTTTTGGAATAGAGCGTTGCAGTCCCGCCCCCTACCAGGGCCCAGGAAATGAGTCCCCGTTCATTTTCCTCATAGACATTTTAAAAAAGTATTTATTTAAAGACCTTTTAAGCCTCGTACAAAGCCCACTCGAGTTGTGAGAAATCATGACAACAAACACAATTTTTCGGGCCGAACAACAGAGGACCTGGATTGAGAAGGAACCAAATGGACCCCCACTGGAAAGGGATGTAAAGACCCTCATGCACTTTAATCTGCCATCTTGGATATTAAGGCCTGGGCTACACCTACCCTACAGTATATGGATCTTTTGCAAAACGTAATTTTTTTTGTGCGTTTAGGCGTTTAAATAAGTGAAGATTTTCCAAAATATCAGGATCAGTGGATCTGTGTAGTCATGCGAAACGGAGCTTTTGAGAAACGATGATGTCACCGCTTATTAGCGCATGTCATTAAAGGACCAAGCAGTCCTGAAAGGAAAAAGGAAAATGCAAACTTTGACCACGCATAGCTCATGAACCGTTTGATCGTCGGCAATGAATCTTCGATACACATATGCGTCTCCTCATGTCGAACAAGTTTTGTGCTCTTACTTTTGACCTCTGACCTCAAGATCACCCGCCCCTTTGAATTATATGAAAATCAATTAAAATGCATCTTCTCCCAGGATCTTTCATCAAAATGCTTATCAGCTTGTCATCAATACTCATAATTACTAATAATCATTGCAATAATCAGATACATAATTGGGATTCTCATTCATAACACTGAACACTGCACAGAAATTAGGCATTTTCGTTTCAAAGTAACGTATCTGGAAGACAAAGTGCTGTGTGCTGCTTTCTGTATTGATACGGACTGTTGTATGTATGTATGTATGTATGTATGTATGTATGTATGTATGTATGTATGTATGTATGTATGTATGTATGTATGTATGTATGTATGTATGCATGCATGTATGTATGTATGTATGTGTGTGTGTGTGTGTGTGTGTGTGTGTGTATATGCCATGTATGTATGTATGTATGTATGTATGTATGTATGTATGTATGTATGTATGTATGTATGTATGTATGTATACATACATACATACATACATACATACGTGTATGTATGTATGTATGTATGTATGTATGTATGTATGTGTGTGTATGTGTGTGTGTGTGTGTGTGTGTGTGTGTGTGTGTGTGTGTGTGTGTGTGTGTATGTACATGTATGTATGTATGTATGTATGTATGTATGTATTTTAATTTATTCATTCATTTGATGTGACATTTATCTGACGTCCACTACAGCACAGGATTCATTTCCATAAGGACCTGGAACGGCCAATCAGGTGACAATGCGGAACTTTGAAAGAGGGTAATAATAAAAACACTCGCTCTGCAAAAAAAAGAAAAAAAGATTCAAACCTGCCAGCGGCCCGCTGAACTTTGTGAAGGAAGCTCCTCCCTCAACTCCACTCTTATGATTGAAGCTGGCAGCTGCTCCCAGAATTTACTGTTGATGCAGAAAACGCCACGGCTCACAATTAAAAGACCTGAGGGGACGACGACACAAAAAAGAAAGAATGAATGAATTGGGCATGAAATTATCCTGCAGTATATCAGGGGAATCACTTTCATCTTGGAATGGAGCCTGGATTAATTTTTTTATTAATGCATGCACAGCTCCCTTGAAATGAAATAATGCCATTTTCTTAACCGTTACAGAGACAAAAAGGTATTTGTATACTCGCAGAATTAGAAGTCAAGTCAGTGATCGTTTTGTTTGTGTGAAATATCTAATTGTAGGGCTGGTTAAACCACTTTATTGTTCGTAATCAAAATGTTCATGGCCATGTTGTGACGGCAATACAATTCATAATTCCCGTTTTATTTGCTCTCTCTTCAGTCTCATTATATGACTGTATGTAGTCAGTTGGTTCATTGTTTATGGATATGGCTGAATGGGGTGTTCTAGCAGAGACATTAAACAGGCTGATAGAAAGGACACCTGTGTAGTGTTTGTATGGGAAAGAGGAGTGCAGCCAAAACACTTTAAAAAAAGTTGTATTGTCTCCACCAGGCCGAAGGCATGGGGAGAGAGTATGTTTTGCACTCCGTGTGTGTGTGTGTGTGTGTGTGTGTGTGTGTGTGTGTGTGTGTGTGTGTGTGTGTGTGTGTGTGTGTGTGTGTGTCCGTCCGTCCGTCTGTTACCAGCTAATCTCCGGCACTGTTAACCTGGTCGATACCAAATTTCTCACACACACTCCCTGGATGCCAACGATGAACCTCTGCCCCAAATTTTCCAGAACGGCCTGTTATAGCGCCACCAGGAGGCCGACTTTTGAAAAACACATTTTTTAATATTACTCCTCCAGATTCTGTCCAAACAAATCGCAAATCGTTACACACTATCTCTATAATCATGTGTTCAAGACGGATCTGTGCAGGATTGGCCCGTTTTGAACAAAAAACCCTCAAATCATGAACGCAGCATGCAATTTACGTGAAATCTTTCACAGACTTTCCTACTAGGCTGAGGAACATATCCCACTCTTTTCACATTGGCCTGTTATAGCGCCACCAACAGGTGGATTTTTGCAAAACACATTTTTGGAACAAAATGCCTCAAATCATCCAATTGCCATGCGTAAGAGAAATGGCACCCTTTTCACATTGGCCTATTATAGCACCACCAAGAGGCCACAACCTGACCTGCCCTGGTGGAGACCTGTGCCCCGAGGGGCACTTTATCTAGTTACATCTGCATCCATTTGGGTTCGATTTCTATCCTCTCTGCCTTTAGTTTTCACCTACTTTACGATCGTTGTCAGTCTCCTGCAAACTTCTGAGGCCACGGAAACTGTCTGAGCAGCTTCATTCCTCAGTTATATTTGTTTGTATATCCGTCGTCTGCCGGGTGGAAACATAATTTATGGTCAAAACTCTTGCTTTCCAGGATTCAAATTGAAAAACAGAGAATAAGAGTTTTCTGCTCGACAGCGACGATGTGTGTTCTGCTGCTGCTGCTGCTGCTGACTGTATCAAACTAAAGTACTATGAGACATATTATTGGTCACCTGCAGGCCCTGATGAAGCCCTTGCGTGGGCTCAAACATTTGATTGATTGTTTAAAGACGTAGTGAAATGGACGCACCGCAATGGGAATCAAACAGGCGAATGAAAGGTGAAATTCATTTGTATTCATGCGGGCCTCGACACGTCGCAGCACGTGTCCATTCAAAGGAAGTCATTAATATTTTGGCATATTGTTAGATATGCCCATATAATATGATGACCATGGATATGGTCGAAAAGTGTGAAAAACGTATTTTTAAATTTCACTACATCAGCAGCAATACGCTATGCGTGTCTGACTCTGCAGACATTCCCTTCTTCTACTGGGAGTTGGGTTTTGGTCCAGCACCAGCTTTTGAAAGAACTGTGTGGTAGTACATACAGTCCCGATCTCTTTCTCAGAGCATGGGCTCTCTTATGCCCACCCTCAGTCTCCTACCTCCTCTCCTACCTCCTCTCTTATGCCCACCCTCAGTCTACTACCTCCTCTCCTACCTCCTCTCTTCTGCCCACCCTCAGTCTCCTCTCTTATGCCCACCCTCAGTCTCCTCTCTTATGCCCACCCTCAGTCTCCTACCGTAACTGAAACGCTCTCTTATGCCCACCCTCAGTCTCTCTTATGCCCACCCTCAGTCTCCTCTCTTATGCCCACCCTCAGTCTCCTACCGTAACTAACCCACCCTCAGTCTCCTACCGTAACTCTCTTATGCCCACCCTCAGTCTCCTCTCTTATGCCCACCCTCAGTCTCCTACCGTAACTAACCCACCCTCAGTCTCCTACCGTAACTCTCTTATGCCCACCCTCAGTCTCCTACCGTAACTCTCTTATGCCCACCCTCAGTCTCCTACCGTAACTAACCCACCCTCAGTCTCCTACCGTAACTCTCTTATGCCCACCCTCAGTCTCCTACCGTAACTCTCGTATGCCCACCCTCAGTCTCCTACCGTAACTCTCTTATGCCCACCCTCAGTCTCCTACCGTAACTCTCTTATGCCCACCCTCAGTCTCCTACCGTAACTCTCTTATGCCCACCCTCAGTCTCCTACCTCTCTTATGCCCACCCTCAGTCTCCTACCGTAACTCTCTTATGCCCACCCTCAGTCTCCTACCGTAACTCTCTTATGCCCACCCTCAGTCTCCTACCGTAACTGAAACGCTGTAAAGGACATCTCTCTTATGCCCACCCTCAGTCTCCTACCGTAACTGAAACGCTGTAAAGGACATCTCTCTTATGCCCACCCTCAGTCTCCTACCGTAACTCTCTTATGCCCACCCTCAGTCTCCTACCGTAACTCTCTTATGCCCACCCTCAGTCTCCTACCGTAACTGAAACGCTGTAAAGGACATCTTTTGAGAAACCCTTCGGAAAGGACAAAGAGTATTTTATCGAAAGTTCCCCTTTGACAGATTGCTTGAAGTGGGCTCTTCACGCACACACACACACACACACACACAAGTCCATGCACACCAAGCCCTCAGGCGAGGCCGTGGAGAGGAAGAGGAAGGGTCCATTATTACCCAGCTTTGTGGGGTATTGGGTATATAATGGAACACCTCTTATCTCTGGCTGGACAAGGACACATGCCAGTTCGGTAATGGAATCACGTGTGTACTGTACGTGTGATATTAATGTGGCAGACTATCTGCAGGGCCTCTAATTAAAAGATAAACACATTGTGTGTCTGCTCTGGCTTTAACGAAGCTCTTAATCTCACCGGCCGGTTGAGGTATAACACCTGCTCCTTCAGGAAGTTGGAGGATGGCCGCGGTTACACATTCCACACCTGATGGAGCATGTGGGGTCTTTGAACGCGAGCGACCCTATACTGTAAGGTGAACGTCGTGTGGAAACAGCCAGTCTACAAGTGCTATGAGCTTGTAGATTGGCTATTTTCAATAAAGAGATTTGGTGTAGACTAGAGGTTTACTGTTGATAGACAATATATTATTTGTACTTAGTGTGGTCTGAGTGGTCTGCACAGAGCCCTGACCTCAACCCCACTGAATACTGCACCATTGGGACGAATTGGAACACCGATTGTGAGCCAGCCAGGCCATCTCATACAACATCACTACCTGACCTCATAAATGCTCTTTAGGCCGACTGGGCACAAATTCCCACAGCCCAAATCTTGTGGAAACCATTCCCAGAACAATGGCAGCTATAGCCGCAAAGGGAGGGCTTTGGGACTTTGGAATGGGATGTAAGGCTATAATTCAGTATCGTTCAAACTGTCATCTAACAATAGAGAGAACCTCACCATTTCATATTTTATATTTCAGGGTTGCTCAAACTGTCATCAAACAGTGAGCCTCTCAATGTATAGTTGTTTTTGCTTTAGGAAAGGGTCTGGCATATTTAAGGGATACAGTTAGGGTGACCAGATGTACCCCTTTGCATGGGACAGTCCCTCATTGTCAAAACCTTTCATGCGTCCCACAAATTGAGCCCCTGTCCCACATTGTGACTGCCAGGCATCAGTGTTCAAATGCCCCAATAGTTAGTCCCCAAGCTCTCTCATTGTCTCTTCTCGTGCAAGATGTGTTTTAAGCCCGTTGATGAGAAATATCCCCTATAGGGCTAGGCAAAGCAAAGCAAAGCAAAGTTACTATATTTACCCAGGGTAACTGGACTAAGCATCAGATACTTGTTTACAGCCAGGCCCTGCTCATAGAACATTTCATGGTAGTGGTTCAATGCCTTGCTAAAGGGCACTTCAGCGGTGGTAATTTTAACGTGCCGGTCCGGGGATACGAACTGGCGACCTTCCGGTATCAAGACCGCTCCGCAAACCGTTCGGCCACCGCTGCTACAGTACCAAAGTCGGCCATACCACTCATGACCAAAATGTGCATTTTAAAACAAAAAGTAAGACGCCAGAGGGGTTTAATAACCAAATTACAGGCAATATTGGCCTATGGTCGGATATGACATCAAAGCATTTAATAGCAACTTAAGTAATACGTTGCTAACCCGTCCCGTCCCACACAAGCGATACTTCTGTCCCTCAAATAAACAGTTT